>NW_013952558.1:588285-597219 GCF_001266775.1 Austrofundulus limnaeus | reverse complement strand
AAATTCTCCTAAATCACTCGTACGCACAATTTAAGAACAAATCTGTGTGTACGAACGGTTCTTGTATGAGGCCCATTGACTGTCATCTTTACACCTTTTTCTCTACATTAAGTTTTGCAGTAAAGATTCAAATCAACACTTAATTTACAGTTTGTTACACAAACTCTGTATTAAATTAAAGAGAAGGAAATTAAATAGGAGTTGGAAAAACTACAAAAAATGCTTTTAGCAAGTTAGGACTTACAGTGCTGGTTCTTGTCTCTTCCAGGACTAAATTGTCAGGGATAATTTTATTGGGGGTAACTTAAGTCTCTTTTCACTCCTAAAAACAACACTTGACAGTCCTTTTAAAAAAATAAGCTGCCACCTGGACATTAAGTTAAAAAATGATCTTGTTTTGCCCCAGGTTTGGCATTGTTCAGTACTGAACCTGTCTTCATCAGTAGATAAGAAGAGCCTTCGATCTGTTTTTCAAATCAGCAAGTTTATCAGGACTAACAAGGGTTACAGTTTTCAGTTGGTAAACAAGACTCGTGTAAACAAAGTTTGCCTCATTCTGTCGTCTTCGTTCCATTGCTAACACTCTGAGACTTGGTGTTCCAGTCTTGTGGMTGCATGGTGAAGGTCATGCCGGAACACATAATAATAATAATAACAGGAAAACAATCAGAAAGAATTTAGCACTCCCTCCTATCCTTAATTCCTCCCTGYAGAACAGCTTTGCCTCATTTTCACTCCTTGTTATTGGTTAAATTTGTGAATCCAGTCCTATTACAAATATTTGTCCTAACCTAACCTCTTCTTTTTATTTTATGTATTATTAAAAATGTCTGGTCTTTAAACTCTTTTGGGTCATTAGGCTTAATTACATGATGCAGTGCTTTCCCAGACGGAAAGTGGTTATGGGTTTACTCATCATAAACACACATGAAGTAGAGTGAGGTATAGACATCAGCAGAAGACAGATGCAGCTTCAGTTTGCCTGATCATGCTCAGTAACAAAAAAAAAAAACTCTGCATAGTGAACCCTTGTTGATGGCTTGGATAGAAAACAATGAAGGAGGCAACAAAGGTCTTTATTAGACACTGAACAAGCAGAAGATTTCTGAAAGTTGGCATTWTTAAAAACAGGCTTAATCATTTAAATATATGGATCTGTGTCCAGTTTATGGTTTAAATAACAGGCATCATTTTTCAAAAAGGCAAAAGTTTTTTCTTTTTTAATTGTTTACGGTTAGAAAAGCCTGTGAATACAGAGACGATGCTACATTTAATAAAGTCATAGAAACTAAAAGTGAGTAAAAGAAAAAAATTTGGGGTGATTGTGGGGGAAAGTTGGTCTCATGACTTTTCTTTCCCCCCTTCTTTGGGGTGGAGGCTGGGAGTTCACCCATACACCCACTCGCCTCACCACTATTGTCCCCCTCCTCCCCTTCGCTGTTCTCCCTCCTGCTTTGGCTAGTCTCCATGTGCCGGACTCTGGGCCTTGGAAATGAATGGCGCCCCGGCTCTGCTCCGTCTTTGAAGCCAGCCAGGAATGCGAGGCCTCTTTTTTTTTTTTTTTTGCCCCTCTTTTCTGTTGTTCAGGCAGCCAGCAGCTCTAGCAGCTATCCACAGCAGTGAAATATTCCCTCCGCTGCGCTCATTGTGCATCAGAGAGCTGGACGTCATCGCCTGGCCAATCAGTGGCTCTCACTAGGCAGCCTCGGGTCTCAGTGGGGGGAGAGCTAGACCCACTAGAAGTCTTCCCTCTAATATCTGGCTCTCCTGGTAACTTGGCCTGGTCATTCATTAGAAGAAGAACAATGTTCTGAAACAGAAACGAGGACGGAAATCATTTGGCTAATCTGCTTTTAAGATTAGACTTTGGAGACAAATTTTCTTTTCAGATGGGAATCAGGAAAGTGGGTGACTTAGACTCAAAGTTTGGGTGAGTGTTTCCTTTTTTTTCCAGCTTATGCTGCTTGTTGTTTCAACCCAGTTTGCATAGCTGTTGTCTGAGAGATTCACAATGTGCCTCCCAGTCGCTGCTGTTGATCCAATGTTCCAACCTGCGCTCAGCTTTCCGGCTGTCATTGTTCACTTCTCCTGTCTCTTGTTGTGGTTTGCGTGTGAGAGTATTTGTCTGGGCCACTCACCCTCATTCTCACCCTCCCTCCTCGCTTCGCTCCCCTCTGTACATTTTGTCATTGCCTGTCCCCTCCATCACTTCCACTTGAGCGCACCCCTGTTTGGGAGCCTCTCTCTGCACTCAGAGGAAGGCTGGAAACTACAACCACACATGCACACACAAAACACAATACCTATCAGAAGGCCTTTCATAAATGTGCTAAATCCCCTTTAAAACTCTTGCAAGGTGGTTTTTATGTATATGCACAAGGAGCAGCTGTAATTTTTAGTTTGATACAAGTTTTCAGCTCTGCCAACGAACTTGGAATAGGCTGAAAGAGTTTTCAGCTGGTTTAGTTTTAGCAAAAATAAACTAAACAAATTCAGGATTTTTTTGCCGTTCCCATCATCAATGAGGCCTAACATTGATATAGCACTGTCACAATTTTATTAACTGGTTGGCTTGTCTTTGTTTTACCAGCAACATTTACTTTAGTGTCAGCATGACAAGCACGCAGCTTCAATCATTATTGCAAAGTCAAGTGAATTATTGTGGACATGGGAGAGTCCTGTCATTAGTCGTAAACCTATCATTACCTCAAAGGAGCTTGTTTCATTACCAATATATATTTTTTTGGATAGCTGGTAATGACAGAGGGTTTTCATATACGATGTCCACAATATATAATTTTATTTTCACTTGAACAGAACTTATTAAACGTGTCTTACATATTAAAAATATTGGGGATTCACCAATATGAAAATTTCAGCCAAAAACAAACATACAAATTATATTATACATATACGCAAAAACACACTTGGGTCTTTTTTGATACTGTAAATAAATGACCAGATCTCTGACATGGCTCCCTACTTCATTTATTCCTGGCTGCGCAGCTTCAATATCACTATCATGATCAAACAGATGCTGCTCAACCAACCGTCTCACCTCCCAAAACAGAAACACAAAGCTAAAAAGTGGGAAATCAATATCGGACATTAATATCTGCCCCATTTTACATATCGGACCAATACCAATATTCCAAAAAATGACCAATATTGGCCGATACCGATATCAATACTGATATATCATGCATCCCTAAAAAATATTATTTAGCCTGATTAATTTCTGATAATCAACTCTTTCGCCCCATGATTTAGCACTCAAACTGCAGGTTAGACAACTTTGGTTTTTAAATGGTTTTTAGAAGAAAAGATTTCATAAACTTAACTATAATACACTTGAAATATTTTTTTCTGAAATATTTACATACATGGTATTTGCAGTTATTTTATAGGTACTTTACTGTCATGGCCTGAAATGAATTTTATCTACACTGAAAGTTTTTATAGTAGGTGCTTACACAGTGACAGAAACTTATAAAGTACAATTTAGAAAGTAGTTAAACATAAAATAACCAGTGCATCTTATGAAAAAGGGAAAAATAGGCTCATTAAGTTTAAAYATCTGAATACTGTATTACACTGCCTTATGCACATGTCACATGACTAATCCCCACATATTTCCAAAATTCTTGTCATTTCTTTCATGAGTGCACTGCGTCGTGCACCACCAACCTTAAACCCTTAATAAGAGCTTATTGATGCAAAACTGCACACAATCTCCTTGAGCAGCAGGTTCATGAGGCTGACCTATAATACAAAACAGCAATAAACTCTTTTAGCAGTGGAGAAACAACACAMAAATTTATTAAGAAATAGGACTCAACTTTTATAGTATATACTGTAGTATTWACCATCAAAATATTTATCTAAAAATGCCTTATGGAGTACCATCTATTAGTCCTGGAACTTCAAAATTGTTTGGCATAAATTAATACACCACAAACTCAACTGGGTCGGAGAATCATTTTCTTATCTTCTGTTTAAGGCAGCGTTTACTCASTGGTGTACGTTTTTTCATTACAATATGTTACAGGTGGAGCAAACTTTTTCAAAAGTGGAATTTGACCTAAAAATGTCAGTGTTTTTTTTCTTGCATCCTCACAGTTTGAGTAAAAGACGTTTTACGAACACAACTATTTATTTCAGATAGAGAAATTTATCTCTTGCTGATGGATCRTTTTCTGCTAGGAATGTAGTGTAGATGAAAAAAAAGCATTTTTCTTTGATGTTAAAGTAAGGATCATTACACTGGTGTGAGTGCCAAGCTGATAATCTAACACAAACATGAGTGTTTGTATTAAACTATCAGTCATGCATGTCCGCATTTTTTTTCCATTTGCAGTTGGAAAACCCATGTTTTCTGTGGCTATTTTACTTTTTGAGCTGTTGTTTTCCTCACTTGTTTGACTGAACTTTAGTTAGGATTTTAAACTAATAACCAGTCTTTGTTTGTTTTCTCCTCCAGGACCAGACTGTTTCAAGAGGCTTTAAAAGAAACAAGAAAAATGACCTGATTTGGAACAAGTGTAACAAACCTGGTGCAAACGAATTGAACATAATTTCTCAAGTTTTACCAACAAGGAGAACTTATGCATCGCTGCATAAACACACAGAAGTTTTACAAACCCTGCCCCTCTCTTCATGCCGTTTGCCCCAGTCCTTCATGGAATCCTACAGCTTTCAGTTTGAGAGAATGAGCAACGTGGATCTGCATCCTCTGAGCCTGCCTGTCAGCCGGCTTTCGCCAGCCAAGTCCAACAGTAGCATCGTTGAACATCTTGCCCACCATCAGCACGGCAAGGGAGATTCTGCCTACAGTTCCTTCTCTGGTGGGTCCACAGCACCAGATTACCCATCTCTTTTCTTGCCAGATGACCTACAGTCCAGCTCGTTCGGCCATTATGCTGACCTTAAATATGTAAAGTCCCTTTATCACCCTGCCCAGGTTCTGCAGTCCAACACAAAGACCATGGATCAGCTCTATCACTCAGCTGAAACAATCTCACAGCAATATCACAACAACAGTAATGTCAATCCTCATCGTCACAACAGCAATGAGAGTCTCCACACCAATAGCAAAGCACACTCTAAGMAAGAGGTGCATTCGAGGACTCTATCCCAAAGTGCTCAGACTCCTCCCCATCCCCCTCCAGTTCCAGCACGCCTTGATAGTTTCATTGCCACTAAAAACWTGGAGAACAGTAGGGTTCCCACCCATGGTACTGAATTTCAACCACTGCAACTACAATCACAGCAGCCTAAACATCATAATCGACTCCGWTCCCAGAGTGTGAATTCCCCAAAATCAGATACAGGTAGCCCAGACATGGGCAGATTCAGTTCTGACTCATTGTACTCCGTATGGAGAGGCTCTCAACAGGACCAACCACAGACCCAGCATCCACCAGTCTACAGACTACACCTCCAGCTTCAAGACCAGACCAGGCTAAACCCAGAACAGCCTTCTATCACTGATAATAAAGGTCCCTCCGAGCGGCAGAGGTCAGTAAATATCTTGAGCCGATCACCTCCTAAAGGTACCAACCAACCCGAGCAGCTGATGCCCAAACAGCCTCTGGGYGGTGCTGGGTGTAACGGAGACTACCACAACAAATCCAGTAACCATTTTGAAAGTGAGCGCAAAAAGGCACATTTGACTCAAGGCTGGTGTGGTTCAGGGCCGACTCGAGCTGCCAGTCCCAAGAATACTGGTCAAGGTTTTGTCAACAGCAGCATTCAACATAAGGGCCAGTTCTATTTTGTAACAGGAGTGTGTAAGCCATCTGAATCTGGTTTGAGGACACACTCTGCAACTGTCAGTGGCCTAGAAGCTGAAAGTGTGGCCTCCACTTTGTTAGAGACCCATCGTCTACRAGATAGAGAGAGATGTCACAGCACTATGGATAATTTGTTTAGACGAGAGAGATCATGTTCCAGTAGCAGTATCATTCAAGATGATGAGGTTTTTACATCTGTGTCTCAGAGAAAGGACTTTCCCTTCATGAGCCAGGACCAGGAGAATTACAAACCACCCCTCATCTTGACCCAACCCTGTCAAAACTTAGAGTCAGAAGAAATTGACATGACGCAGAGTCGTGAGATTGGCCGTCACACTGCCAGCAACCCTATATTTTACTGTGGACCTGACAGAAATTTCCCACCACATTCAGCAACCAGCAAAAAGGAAGTTGGTAACAAACAGTCCAACAACAACAAGAGCGAGGATCGTGCAAAAAGAGAGAAGCGGCAGCCCTTGGGTGATGTTGCCAGTGAGAGGATAAACAAAGAAACGACCCCACTTCTGTACCATCTGACTGGAGCCAACAGGACAGTGTTACAGCCCAGGTCTGACCCTGGTTTCCCCATGAAAGGCAACGAAGTGGTCCGTAATGAAACAGATCAAGAAGATGTAGCAATAACTGATAACGAGATACCCACACATGATGACATTAGCAAGCATGATCGAGGTGTTGCATCCAGCGCCAGTAACACTCTAGATGATTCATTTAACAAGTACTACAAGGAGAAGCTGAAGGATGCTCAGTGTAAAGTTCTAAGAGAGACGTCATTTAAAAGGAGGGATTTACAGCTGTCCTGGCCACACTGTATGAGGCAAAAACCAGAAAGCAGGCCCACAGTTATTCACTCATTCTCCTTATCACAGGACTCTGAAACTTCCACAGCCACTCTCACTCCCTCAATGACATCTGAGGAGACGGAGAAAGGGAGCGTAAAGGAAGAAGTTTGGGAGAATCAAAGCGAGACAACTAAAGTGACTGAGAAGGAAAATGGAAGGCCATCAAATGTGGCCCAGCCTCAGGTGGCTCGCATCGGAGGCAGGAAGAGGTTGACTCCAGAGCAGAAGAAGATGTGCTTCTCTGAGCCTGAGAAACTCAACCAGATTGGCAGTGCACCCGTCCATTTAACTTGCCGTTCCTTCGGCGATGAAAGCAAACACTTGTTCGCAGCTGAATACGAGGGAGAGGAGCCTGATCAGCAAAGAGAGAAGGGACTGGTCGCAGCACGCAGAAAGATGTTTGAGACAAGGGGTCGGACTCAGTCAGCATCGAGCTTCTCAAAGACAAATCTAAAGCATATGCAACAAAAGGCTCTGGTGGAGTACATGGAGCGTAAGACGGGCCAGAAAGCAACTGAGCCTCAGCAGCCTGTGCTTCAGCTACCACCTCCACCAAGACAGAGACATTCTCTCGGGGAGAAACCATTTGACTGGAGTCCTCGCCCACTATCAGGGAACCAAGAAGGTAAAAATATGAAGAAGAAGCACAACAGACCTCACTCTGCTGGCCGGATCTTGGATTCTCCCAGCAGCTCTATCAGGTATAGCAGATTACCCAACATTAAAGAACCATATCTGTTTTTTTCTTAACACTAAATTGAGCTTAATCACATATTGTAAGAGATGCTTTAATTTTCCTAAAACAGGTATGCCCAGTTCTTCTCAGCACAGTCCTGCTCAGGTCATTATGCTGGCCAGCAAAGTTCATCCAAAAAGAGGGAGAGTCATGGTCCATCTCAGGGAAAGTCAGCCTCAGCAGAGAGTCTGCTGGATCAACGAGAACCAACTGGTTTCTTCAGGAACCGATCCATCTCCACACCACACACATTCGAGGTACAAACCATTAACCCAAGACTTTTCTTTAATCCTAAAATGCCTCGCCTCAGGGTTTATCTCAAGCTCACAAGTCCAGCTGACAAACATTTTTCACATRTAAATCAACTTTCTGTAAGCTACAACTAAAAACTAAAAAGTAGGTCTTCACACGCATCTAATAGTTAATCATTGCTTCTTTTGGGTCTGCAGGCACATGACCACATGGAGGATCCCCTGGTACCTAACACTATGGAAACACAGAGGTATGTACCAGAGCTTTAGACAAATAGGGACAATTTTATTGGTTTTTAGGTCAAGAGAGTATTAGGTCAGTGATGTGAGCACCATRGCACAGACTATAAATCTCAACTTGATTCATTGTGGCACTGGAAAGTCAACACCCACCTGCTCCAGCTAACATTCTTTTCTAAAGATTTACTCCGGGACCATAAAAGACAAATAATAGACAGACATTTGTAACAAACTGGCCTATTTTTCAGAAGTGCTTCCTTTTTAGAAATAGTTTACATGCATTGCATCCGTGCTACTAGTTTTTATTTAAATTCTGAATGTTGATTTCAGTTCCCTGAAGAGTGAAGCAGTGGAGTCCTCGTTGAAGCAAGTTCCTGAGGGGCAGCAGCGTGCTAGCCAGGTAGCACAGAGAGGAAAGTCCATGGAGGAGCTCGGAGCTCAGTGTACAACTAATCTGCCAGCTCTCAGTAAGAGCTCTGAGCAGCTAGATAAGCTGAGGAAAAATTCCGCTCTGCGTGAAGGAGCGGGGAGGCATGAGGTGTGTTTTGCAGAAGAGCGAGCTCACCAGCGAGAGAAACAACAGAAGAACACTCAGGGACAGATCCAAAACCAAACGCAGAGAAAACCCCTGTTGAAGCAGAGCTCGGACCCAAGGGAAGATGTGTCAGTAAGAGAAAGGAGTTCCAGYAGATCCAGCTCTCCAAACGTCACCTCCTCCTCCCATGCCCGAATCTGCTCACCTCCTCCTGCGTCTCAAGCACCCGTTATTGATGAACTCAGGTCCAACACAGCTCCCAATGAGACTTTTTCTAACCCACCTTCCCCCAGAGGTCAAAAGATCAGTGAAAGTGATACAAAATCCACCTCATCCACACCCATCCGGACAAAGATTTCTTGTGAAAACACACCTTGCTCCAGGTAAGAGTAGATTCTATGTGAATGCAGCCATTGTCTTCTCTGTGAGGCTAATTGAGCTTACCAGACTAATGTTACTTATTATTTATTTATTCATTTCATATAAAAATAAAAATTTCATACACAATAAAGAAAAAAAA
>NW_013952558.1:584053-587522 GCF_001266775.1 Austrofundulus limnaeus | reverse complement strand
AATCTCAACACCATCAATTCTAAATGGAACATCTACAGTTCTTTTTTTTACTAAATATCATATAATTAGCTTTATCCAAATTTAGTGACAAATTATTAAGTTTAAACCAGGTTTGTATTTTTACAAATTCTGTTTGCATTATTTCCATCATCCGTTGTATATCAATATCCAAACAAAAAATGTGGTGTCATCTGCAAATAAAACACATTTAAACACCCCTGACACATTAACCAGATCATTTACATACAAAATAAATAACTTTGGTCCAAGTACAGAACCCTGTGGAACTCAACATGTGATATTACTAAGTTTGGATCTTACATTATTTATTTGTACAAACTGTTTCCTATTTTTCCAATATCTAGATACCCACTGTAGTGCTGGGCCTCTATACCATATTTATTTAGTTTTTCAAGAAGAATACTGTGATCAATGGTGTCAAATGCTTTCTTTAAATCCACATAAATGCTAGCACAATACTGTTTTTGATCAACAGCAGTTTTATTTGTTGTATAAGTTCCATGAGTTCCATAATGTCTTCCTCATGTCATCATTTTATGTATTAACTTTCAAAATATTAAATTCACTGTAAGAGTTACTCAGCCAGAGTGTTTCCTGACCTAAATAAAAATAGTTTAATTCCAATTAGATCTGTGGATTCCATGTCTGGATCAGAAAAGGAGCCGTTGGTGGACGAGCCGAGCAGCGATGCTCAACCACCTCCTTCCAAACAAGAAGTCTCTCTGAGCTGCGGTGTCACCACTGATCCCTCACTGTGGCTTCCCCCACCAGAAGAAGACGACAAAGTCCAGACTYCACTACCAACAAATGTCTTTGACCAGTCCATCAGCTCAGTCCTTCTGAAACAGACAAGTGAAACCTCTGTTTCTCCCTGCTTGACCGTCACCGATGCCGAGRTCAGCCAGCAGGTGGGAAAGCAGAGCAGTCCAGAAACAGAAGCTGAGATCGTGGGGAAAAAGGAAAAGATGGAGGAGAGGGGAGCACCAGAAGGAGAGACGGAGTGTCTGGACAGGCCTGTCAAGGAACCTAAGTGGGAGGAGCTTGTGGAGGCAGTGGTCAAAGCTGACCAGTCATTAGCCAGGGTGCTCTGCCCACTAGCCAATCGTAAGACAGCGCTGATGCTGATGGAGCAGCTGCTGTCAGAGGACACTCTGCTGATGGAGGAGCACTACAAGAAGAAGCAGGAGCAGAAAGGCGCTACAGAAAGGTGAATTAAAATGTTCTCCAACATGGCAAAATGCGAAATTCCACATTGGCAATTACAGTTTCTACCATTAGAATCAGCAAGGAGGAGTCGTGCTTTATGTTTTTTTACAAACTTTTGCTTATCATACCATGTTGCAGTTAAACTTTACACACAACTCTGAAGTTAGAACAATTAATATTAGTCTCACCTTTCAAACTACTGTAAGGAGCATGAAGTTGATTATTTAGACGAGGACAAGTTAATGAGAATTGTTGGTGTAGTGTGTTTCCAAGAATCTTAATCCTGGTTTCTGATGGCTTAAGAACTGATCTCCACCAGTGTTGCATTACATTTCAATAAAGCACGTGCACAGACACACCTGCTTATTTGCTTACAGCTGCACATGCACTGGGATGTCTGTTTGGTAAGCAGATACAAAGACCGTGTGTGCTTGCTTTTCATTGTTTTGTAATATTTAAACACCCGTTGTGCCTTCTTCATACAGTACACTGCTTAAATGAAAGTGCATGTAAAGTAAAATTTACTGTAGTTCATGTTTTTCATGGTTTAGCTACGTTTTCTTGATTGAAAAGAAAAAAAAAACATTTTTTTCTTTGTAGCGTTGAAGAAACTGAAGGATCTGAACCATCTTCTTGTTGCCCTGCGTCTGACAGCCAGAAATCAGAGTGTACAGAGCAGCAAAACAAGACTGACATCACTGAGAAGAAGGTAATTATTTGTTGACTCAAACCAGTGGGGTGTATCTGTCTAAACTAGTAAAAAAAAATAGAAGTGAGTTTCAGTTATTTTAAAGTGATCTTTAGCTCTTTTTGTCAAAACATGTTTATGCCTCCTAATGTTATTTCTGATCTGGGTGTCTGGGTTTTTTGACTATCAGGATTGTGACACAAACACTCCTATGTTGCATTTGCATAAAAAAATATATTGATTACAGACATGCAGCAGCTGAAAAACAGTCATTTTAGGCTGCAGTTTGAACTTTCTTTGTTTTCTTTTCTAAAACAGGTTTCATATCAGTAATATCTGTTGTGTCATTTATCAAAATATACAGTTTGCCTCTTATCAGTGTCTCCAGCTTGTCTAATATTTGGCTTAGAAAGTTACACTCCTTTTTCTTACTAAATGCTCTGGAAGGTTTCTCCTTTTAACAACATATCTTTAGCCATCATCGTGTAAAAATGTCCAACTTTCTCGCTCACCTGCAGTTTGAAATWCAACATAAACACYCTTTTCGCCCTGAYTGAATCACATTCTGTAATGTTCCTTCACTCTGTTTGCAGCATTTATTAGTGTCTTATATAAAAGAGCGTTTGAGTTCACTGGAGGCGTCTCGCGGAGCCCTGCAGATGGAGGCTGAGGAGAACGGTGCCCGTGGGGAGGCGCTGAAGCTGCTGGTGCGTGACCTCTGTCAGCCAGTGGAGCTGGAGAGGTACAACCTGTTTATAGGAGACTTGGAGAGGGTGGTCAACCTGCTGCTGTGCCTGTCTGCCCGGCTGGCCAGGGTCCAGAACGCCCTGAGCATCGTGGACCAGCACACAGATGCTGAGGAGAAGGTGGGGAGAATAATCCTTTTGGTTTTTCTATTTATAGCAGCTGGAAAATTGTGGGTTTAAAGGGATCCCCGATTAGTTGTAACATTAGACTTTATTTGATAAACATATAYTTTAACTGTAAAATAAAGACGGTAAAAATACTGTAGGCTGTTTAGTTTTGTAAATTTTTAAAAATAGATTTTAACACAGACACCCCAACGCTATCAACATATATATGGATTAGCTCAGCGCTACACATTCTCCTCTCGTCACTGAGGTCGTCCATCCACATGACTGAGAGGGGAACACAAAAATGACTCAGCTGCAACTGAAAATATGATGGAGGACCTCAGTTTAGCTTGTTTGTTGCACTAGCGCTGAGCTGATACATACAAGGCAATATAGCTTCTGCGCTAGCGCAAAGGCTAACAGGCTAAACTGAGGTTCTTCTTCCATGAAGCAGCTCTGTTGTCCTCCATCTATATTTTCAGTTCCAGGCTGAGTCATTTCTACCTTCTCCTCTCTGTCCTTTTTTTTTTAAATAGGATGGCCTCCCTTCTCCCCTTATAGCCATCCCCTCCACACCATTATGTTTTTTTTGTTTTATTTTATTTTATTTTTTATTTTTTTGTGAAGAGAAAAATAGAGAGAGAAAAACAGAGAGAGAAGTAATTAGAAAAATAGAAAGACTGAAATAGCGATTAGGATT
>NW_013952558.1:576457-583219 GCF_001266775.1 Austrofundulus limnaeus | reverse complement strand
GGCCCCCAGATAAACCAGCAGGAGGGGCAGCCCAGACCGCAGCCTGACAGATACCCAAACATACACATTCACAATGGCACCATCCCACCCTCATCCTCACCCCCACTCAATCAAAGACATACATGGACGCCACATTCCACTCATACCCCCGATATACACTCTATACCCCCCAGGTCCAGGACATGCACCCACCCACCATTGGAGGCAGCACACACCCGAACCCAGGAGGTAAACCCAATCATTCTGAGGTGGAGAGGAGCAGATAGCCAAGGCCTGGCCCGGGCCGCACCAGGACGCCCGGCCAGCCCCCCGATGCAGAGGAGCCACACCCATGACAACCCCACCACACCGCCAGCGACCAAGTGCACCTTCCCAGCCGTCCACCCCCCGGAACCCAGCAGCCACCCCGGCCAGBGGGCCACCCACAGGAACCAAGAGCCACACCTCAGGAGACAAAGCAGCACCAGGGAGGACAGAGAGCCAGCCCCGCCCCCGGCGACCGTCCAAGCCCCAAGCCCACCCACAGCCCACGACCGCACCCGGCGGTCCGCCCTTCTTCAGGACCCCCTCCCCAAATGGCCTTCTCCTCTCTGTCAACGCTCTCTGGTTTCATTTAAAAGAGTCGATCATCAGATATTGTCCAAGATTAACCTTCAGGGTGGATATAGTTCGCTCGCACCGATGACCTATCCACATCTTCATTTACCCAGAATGCTTTGTGGGTAAATAAAATGGCCCCATCCGTGTAATATATTTTTAAAATTTTAGTTTAGAAATGATAAAAACTAAACGTCGTACAGTATTTTAAGTCTTTATTTTACAGTTAAAATATATGTTTATCAAATAAAGTCTAATGTTACAACTAATTGGGGATCCCTTTAAGAGTGTTTGGGCCCGATTGTATATCACTTTGTAATTACTCAATTTTCTGATAGTAATCAACTGTTAAACATTTAAATCAAGAAAATGGAAAACAAGAAGACATGCCTGACTATAAGCTCCATATGCCTGAAAGATCGATTAATAGGCCTGTCTCGATAATACATTTTGCTGGACGATAAATTGTCTCAGGAATTATTGTGATCAATGATAATATCGTTTGGAGACTAATGCAATGATTTTTCCTCTGGCTTCATAAAATAAGAGCGGCCATTCTCAAGCCACTTACAAAAATGAACTGAAGGTTACGAWATTTACGTAAAGATACGGACGGACCGGGACCGGAGTTCGTGAAAACATCACACAACAACAGCTACTGAAGCTGTAAAATCCTTGCCCTCCCTTATCCAAGTCGGCACAGGCGTCTTCCTCCGGATTCATAAAATAATTGCTGTCACCCACACACTGCTTGTGAAATTTACAAAATGTACATTATATAAAAATAAATAAATAAATAAAAACTCTCTGTAAACCCGAGGTTTGCCATGGTGCCCTGAGGGCATCACTAGGCATCACCAGCTGAAAGAAGCTGTCGTAAAACCGAAGACTAAATTCCTACTAACAAGGTTCTACGAAGTTAGAGACCATTTGTCTGAATAATAATAATAATAATAATAATAATAATAATAATACATTTTATTTGTAATGCACTTTTCTTTTGATGCCAAATCTCAAAGTACTACCAAAAAAAAAAACAGATATAAAGGCTAATACCTGACACGAGATTTCACACTAAACAGTAGAAAAGAGGGAGATACAAAGAAAACAAAAAGCAGGCAATTGAAAATTACCTAATTTTAATTTATTATTCGATTAATTGATTCGTTGCTTATTATCCTATCAATTACACCAGTTTTAATAAAATAAATCTACAAATACCCTCTAATGCACAATCATGTGCTAAGCAAACTATGATCCCTTTCAGCCCCTGCCTTTACCCATTAAAACCTGTTTACATGTACAAACTGAAGCGTGAGCGAAGGCAGACTGTTAGCATGGCCTCCTGGGGACACAGAATGATGTATAAACATTCAGGTGTCGTGACTCACAGCTGCTCGTTCAGAGCGCGTGGATAAAGATGACCACGAGTGTAGAAAGGCACGTTGTCAGCCGGGCTCTGGTTCTGTTTACTTTAGAACAGCAAACACACCACTTGTTGGAGAAAGTTGAAGGGCAACTTTAATGGAGTCAAGGTTTCTAACTGTGAGGAATGCCAGAAATGCTGCTGGCTTTTATCTGCATTACCAGTTTTGAGCTTATCTGTGGTATACTTCATTTGACATCTGCAGATAAATTTAGATAAAGTGTAGTTTTATCGTTTACATTATATATGGAAGCATTACACTTGGTGATGACTGAGCACATGTGCATTATTCTTATGTGTAGTAGTACTAGACTACTACTATTAAATTTATTAGGGTTCTATTTCATCTGATTGGGATCGTGACTTTACTTTTATCTCGACCAAAACTCTTTGAAAGAAGAAATTTTAAATCTATATGAGCCTTTTGGATTGAATGCAATTGAAGCAGCTTCAGAATAGTGTGATGTGTTGAGAAATGATTGTTCATGTTTCCTTACACCACATCTAAGTTGGTTCACAAGTACAGTTTTATTACTTATTGTTAATTATTCATGAATTTGACCTTAAATTTAGTTTAGATAAAGCAAAGCAGCRGTCCTTGTGCCAGTTTTTCAACAAGTTGTTCACATAGATGCATTACATTTCTTGATTTATCGCTGAGTAAGCTCTTTATTTTGACCATTAAACACGATGACTGAGCACGCAGCATGCAGAGGGCTTATTAGAGGCTCATTTCTGTTCTTGCTGTTATCAGCAGCACTGGTGTTTACACTGACTCACCGAAACTCCAGCCCGGTTTCGATTACATTTGTATCTACCCTGCCCTCTGTTGACTTAAGGACACACTGCAACTCCTGTCCTGTACCTGAAATATGATCATGCAACCTTTTGCTATCAGTTGTGGTCTCACTTTTTTATTTAAACAAACGAATAAGATTTAAAAAAATGCACACAAAGACAGGCTTTTGTTTTACTTTTTGCTCTACCCAGAGGTTAAACTACTGTCTGCATTTTGTGCAGCAATGCAGCATGAATTTTGAGCGCTAAGTAATAGAGTGAAAACTAAAAAGAGCAAAAGATCTCGCTAAAGGTAGCAAAACACCAGTGGAGATATTATGATGTAGCAGATTTCAAAGAGATTCGGTTTTGAAAGAATTGAAAAGATAAGTAAAGTTTAAATATTTTAAAATAAAAATGATTAAAATGCAATCAGTCATTTCCTGGATGAGCTCAGTTCTTTGATAWATGGCTCGCTAAAATCCCACAGTGTGCAGAACCAGTTAGATTTGCACGATAATGTTTCGTCCCCTCTTGTCTCCACACAGGAGTCTCTGGACAGTCGCCATCGTCTGCTGTGCAAACAGAGGGAAGACGCTAAAGATCTGAAGGAGAACCTGGATCGCAGGGAGAGCCTGGTCTCCACCTTCCTTTCGCGCCAGCTGTCCGTCGAGCAGCTGCAGGACTACCGGCGTTTTGTCCAGACCAAGGCCTCGCTCCTCATCCGGCAGAAGGACCTGGAAGAAAAACAGAAGTTGGGAGAGGAGCAGCTGGAGGCTCTGTCCATCAGCCTTAATCTGTGAAAAGATGGAAAGAAAAAAGGTTTCTTCAACTTGGCCTGGAAGGAAGATGACTTGTTAAAAAAAACTGTTTTGGATAAACTTTTCACTCTGTTTGCCTGACAGATCAGGTGGATCACTTCACTGTAGGACTCAAATTGTTTTGGCCCTTTTTAAAAAGAGCTCGACAGAACCTGCTTCATGAAGACAGCAGGAATGTCTGCTAGACTGAATTTTGGAGAACATTTCTGCACAATCAGCAATGTGCATTAAAACTCATCATGATTTTGTACATTTTCTTTCACTTTGAACACAAATGGACTGTTTCTGTGTGCCTTTTATATATTGTTGTAGCCGTTAAACATTTTGTCGTAGAGCTGCTGTGCAGAAAACCTTAAAAAAACGTAGACTTTTCTTTAATTTTTCACCCTCCAGCCCTGTACCTGCACCTGTGGAAACCTCCTATAAGCTTTAAGATTGAACCTGAGCAGTGCGAAGGCTTCAGTGGCCTGACTGAGTGTGGTGTTCTGTATCATGTCAGGAAAATGTACTATAGATGGTAGTGGATATTTTTTTCTTAATGGTCTTATTTTCAAATGTTTTTTTTTTTTTTCAAATCATGGCACTAAAAACCAAAAAAAGGTGAATGGAACAAAGCACTTTGTGAAGATGCAAGAATGCACATTTCTTCAAACCTGATTCGAAAGCATTTGAAGTTAAAGCCTTACTCCATCCATTTAAACGTTTATGCTTTTAATTTTTACAGAAATGTTTGTACATTAAAACACATACTGATGAAGAACTGGATTCACTTAGTTTTCTAGCTGCTTTAAGTCTTAATGATTTCTTGCTGAGGTGCTAAACCTCTCAAGCAGATTATTAGTAAGGAACAATGATGTTAATGAATACTCCCTCTCTGTGCTGCTTTTGTTGCAGAAGTGTAATACTTGAAACCCTTTTTATTAGAATAATTCTAATATCTTCACTTCAGGGGTCTTAAACTAATTTAAAGTTCTTTACTTCCTCAGTGAAGGCCCTTTAATCAATSTATAGGTTTATTTCCATTTACCCTTTGTGTTACAGGACCACTTGAAGGTACTCATTGCAAACTGTCAAATCAAATATAAGTTTATTCTAAAATACATTAAATAGTGTCATTTGAAACCATTTACTCCTGTAGTTTTCTATTGGATGTAAAAATTAGAAATGCGGGTACGCATTCAATGTAAATAAATCCCTTCTGAAAACTATCTGTAAGCTTCACTTCATGACTTCAATGAGTACCTTTTGAAATCTACATATCGAATTTGTTTCAGCAACATTTGTATTTAGTTCCTATTTTATTCATAAATACTTGACCAGCCGCTTTAGTTTTTTTTTTAAGAGCAGCCAGTGAGGGTGCACGAGATCATGAGTGTTTTATTGTTTGTTTAGTCAAAGTTTGAAGCTATTCTTCAGAAACYGATCAAAATGTGATCATCTCTCAGGAGAAACTTGTTGGCTGTGCTGTGCGTGGGATGTTCACTGAAAGTATCCTTTGCTTGCCTCCGCCCAAACATCAGAGCATCAAAGACCGTGTCGAGCAAAAAAAAAACATTCGAGCAGATTTGGGTCAAGCCGTCAGACGTCGATCCACCTTGAAGGATATTTTCCTATTTTTCTGCACGGCTTCCACCAGCTGCGGAGACTCCGTCCGTCTCAGTTTGTTAAACAAATGTATGCTTGTTTTGGCCTTTGTGCAGACGTGGGGCTGAAGGGCTGGACATGTTTCCTGCAGCAGGCTGAAATKATAAATTATGCAAAGGACCATTATTCTGGACACAAGGAAGTCTTGTGGAAAAAAGTGAGGAAAATGCTAAAAGGAGCAGCACGTGGACAAACACTCATTTCAGTTCTGATTAAACAACTTTCTTCCTCCTTTGATTTACTCGATGCAGTGTTTTGTTGAAATCTCCCAAAGAAGGGATTGAGTTTCAAACGCTTCAGAATTTGAGTGACAGCTAATAAGGAACGAGTTGATGAACGTTTCAGTCGTATTCTTAAACGTTGCTGGTTTGTGCCTGCTTTTGGGGTTTAAAATTCCACAGAGTTTGTAATATTGTGAATAAATTAAGCTTTCACTGGAAATCTGACTGCTGGACTTTATTTCTCCTTTATGTCCCACGGTGAACTGACTGAAATCAAAAGTATGTTTTTGCTTTTTTTGTGCAGTTAAAAGCACCAGAGTGTGACAGACTACACAGAAGATGGCAAAATTTAATTTTTTTAAACTTTTCAGTTTTTAGTTTGTGACAGCAGAATAGCAACTTCAGTCAGAGAGCATTTCTGCCCTCTGCAGGCAAAAGCAAGACTTCCACTATCCCATACCACAAAAAACCAGGCTGAGTGTGTGTATTGTAATGTGTGTAATAACTTGTGTCATTAAAATTTGTCAAGATGATCTTAAGTGGCATATACTTTAACGTGTACAAAATTATATGCATATCAACAGGTTACTTATGAACACTGTAAAGAACTTTTTAATCTTGTTTCAAGGTTTTACAAGGTGATAAATGAGGTTAGACCACTTGACAAATAAAGAAGCAGTTAAGTTGTGTTTTTCATTCTGAAGGAGTGCCTTGTTGTGGCAATAAAACTCACTGTATGAGGTTCCTGCAGTGGGCAGGACCTTTCTTTGGTAACTTGTTAAAGCTGAGCTAAACTAAACTCTCGTTGCAGTACTCCATATTTTCACTGGATTTTTTTTTCTGTTTTTTTATGCCACATTTTTCAGATACTGTTCATTTGATGTAGATGATTTTGATTTAGACCTGTAACTTATACACTTATCTAAGTTGTTTTTTTAAAGCCCACACTGAAATTATGCTGGTCAAGGTCAAAGCAGAAAGTGAAAGAACTACTGAGTGAGAATGCTTTAAAGTCAGGACGCTAAATCTAAAACTAAAATTCTGTGTAGTTCCATATGTGTGCAAAGTTTCTCCAGGATTTCTTTATATATATATATAGCGGGTAAAATAAGTATTGAACACGTCAACATTTTTTTCAGTAAATATATTACTAGAGGTGCTAATGACATGAAATTTTCACCAGATGTCGGTAACAACCCAAATGATCCATACATACAAAGAAATCAAACCATAAATGTCGAGATAATGTGAAATGGCACAGGAAAAAGTATTGAAC
>NW_013952558.1:573064-574963 GCF_001266775.1 Austrofundulus limnaeus | reverse complement strand
CTTTGATATATTGATAGATTTTTTTTACGGATGATCCCCAACACAAATTCTGAGTTATAATGAAACATTCAGTAAACAATTATTGTATCTTGGAGCTGTCCCCATTCAAGATGGCTGCCACCAGCTGATGTTAGAAAACATAAAAATCACAATAACTATGTCCATTTTACTCAAATTGTGCTGATATTGGGGTGATAGTAGCTTAAAGACATTTACAACACAAATGCTACTCATTTTGCAAGATCTTTGCTTTAAAGTTTAGCATTAACTCTTAGAGTCAATGCTGATTGTTAGCACAATATCTCATGAACAATTACATTGATTTTAATGAAACTTTCATAAAGTAAACATCAAATGAACATAAATGACTGATTACTTTTTGGAGTCAGCCCAATTCAAGATGGAGGCTACAACTTATTAACATTAGCTAACACAAACATGACAATAACTCCATCATTTTTACAGATATACAATTAAGTGTGTTAATAGCTGGGAGTTAATTCTGGCATTGAAATAATGGGTAATAAAAATAAAAATAGTGGGTGATAAGCGTTCCTACATAGAATGATAGGCATTAGTCACTTTAATAAAAATAAGGTGTATAAAGCAGAGTGGGTGGTTTAAGCTGCAGCAGCCGTTCTGTCACAAACTGAGTTTTCTTGGTTTATTGGTTGAAACAAGTGGAAAACAAGAGTTCCAGAAGTGATGTTTATCATGACAGATAACTCGAATTAGTGACTTCACGGTGCAGCTGTTCCAATGAACTCTAACCTTTCCACCCATGACTGTCAGCACACCTTAGTCAGCTTGTTATTCATTACCTCACCCAACCAGGAAGATTAACTCATGGAGCCACGTGGCTAAAAGCTGCATAGAAGCAGCAGTTTTTGGTTTTTGTTTTTTACAAAAAAAMCCTAAAATGGCCTAAAATAACCGTGCATGAAAGACAGAAAGATAATATTCGGCTGCTTCTTTTGTCTGTATCTTCTTTCCTCATTGCTGACCTTATGCCAGGCCTTTTTTTTTTACCCTCACAGCAGAGTCAGAAAAGAACATTTGCGTAATAAAGCCTTCAGGCTGGGAGATGAAACATCGCTTTGACTTAGACACAAAGACGGCTGCTGGGGAAGTGACATCACGAGGCACAGAAATAAAGAAACAGGGAGTGATGCTGACCGCACAAAGACTTCTGAATACCTTGACTTTCTTCTCCTGTGTTTTGGCTTTACGCGATGATGTCAGTAACACATACTTCCACACAAACACACCTAATCCCAGTCAGCTGCTTAGACTGAATCGCAGCTGTCTCRACAAGCCGGAGGACGAATCCAGGCCATATTTTAGCAAACGTCTTGGCACAGAGACGCACTTAAATGATTTATAGTGCACCTGCATGAGCCTTAGTTAATGGCACACACCTCTTACCAGGAATGAAATCACAAGTTTCACTGAATTTCACAGCAGTGAAGAGATGTCTGCTCCAGTTCTCTAAAAGGAGCAAAGTGAGTCACGGATATTTTGATTTATTAAATAATTAAGTTGCCGCTAAAGAGCTGGATTCACACATCAGTTCCCAGTCTGTAAGTCTGAGCATGTCGAATCTGTGAAAGAATTCATTTATCATGTTTTAAATTCTTGTGAGGTTTGACTCTTTTCCTGGGTGCTGTGTGCATGTGTGTGTGTGTGTGTGTTTTCACTACAGAGTGAGGACCATTTGCACCATAGTTACTATCAGAGTGAGGCATTTGACGTAAAGTGAGGACCTCTTCAATGTCCTCACTTTGTTTGCAGCTTTGCTGTGCTTTACTAGTTAGGTTTAGAGCAGAGGTGGCCAAAGTGGGGCCCGCGGGCCAAAATTGGCCCCCCGAGCCATTTGATTTGGCCCACCAGCAGTTGTCC
>NW_013952558.1:570039-572992 GCF_001266775.1 Austrofundulus limnaeus | reverse complement strand
ATGTGTGTGTGTTTGTGTGTGGGGGGTCTATACTTACATAGCACCAATTCCCCCTGAACACTGACCAAAGACTTTGTGGAAAAATATTACCCATTTTCACTGAAAAACACGCCCCTTTTTACCTTCAGATAGGAAATCTTCCCAGTTCAGCCAGTCAGAGTGAGAACAAGAGTAATGTTGAAGCTCAGTGTTTAACTGAGGGGTTCACAATGAGTCAGTGAAATATATGTGTAAAAAGGTACCCCCGTTTTCATGGATTTACAGGCCCATATCCAGGAGTGTGTGTGTGTGTGTGTATGTGTTTTTTTAATGGATCTTTTAAGCCAGGGTAATGTGGGGACCTGGACCCTTCACCCTGGTGGTGGAGCACAAGGAGGCAAATCCCCTGAAGCTCTAGTATTTTGACCATTTCAGAAATCTGAGTTATCGATGGACTCTTTTAAGTTATGTGTTTGGTATCAAAATGTTAAGAGATGAAACACAAATAAATCTGACTTCCTATAACTCATCACATTTTTTACATGTTCTTATGTTTTCTGTCCAACACACAGCTGATTCAAGCCGTCCCATTATAAAATAACAATACAAACTGAAAAAAAAAAAACTTCAACAATGTGGCACCTTTAAAACAAATATCACAAGATTTGATCATTTATCTATTTTTTTTTTTTTTTACAAATATCACAAAGATGTAAGCACTGGTTACACATTTGGTTTAAGTGTGGTAGTAGCTGAGAGTCATTCCCACCAAGTGCTAACAGATCATGTGAGGTTATAAATKTTGACATGCAACT
Source organism: Austrofundulus limnaeus (assembly GCF_001266775.1). Lineage (NCBI taxonomy): Eukaryota > Metazoa > Chordata > Actinopteri > Cyprinodontiformes > Rivulidae > Austrofundulus > Austrofundulus limnaeus. The sequence continues at coordinate 572,198 of NW_013952558.1, read as the reverse complement.
CCACTTAACAAATTAGTCTTAAATGCTATAAGCGGATCTTCAGCGAAGTTTGTCTGAATCCCCTGAACATCAGAAATAAACCCCCTAAATGACATTAAATACCCCCTTTTTTTTGAGGGGTACGCAGTTGATACCATGGGCTGAATTGTCCCAGGACTSTTTTACACCAAACGAAACCCATTGAGAACAGCACTCAGAAACTAATTTCAACCAYTGATGAACGTTCCATTTTAAATCAAAAACTGTTCCAAGTCATTGAGCACATCCAAGTTCCAATAATTAAAAAGTCATTTTTTGCTTGTTTGTTCACAACAAAGCAATAGAGGAAAAACTGATTTCAGAATGTGAAGGATGTGAAACAAAGAAGTTCAGTCAACACTTGGAATTGTCAGACATGGCTCTGAATCTGTAGACGCCTGCATCTCGCTCCCCGCTGTCCTCGCTCAGAGAGTAAAGCCCCGACCTGGGACCCTGCTTCTTCTTTTGGCCCGGGATGGTGGGCTGAAAGAGTCGGCCTATTGAATGCAGGCTCTTTGAGAGGTCCGGCGGTGGATCCAGCTCCTCTTTCTGGAGAGAAGCCTTACTGAGACCTTGTCGATGGACCTCGGGTGCTCCCAGCATCTCCCTCAGGGTGGGAGAGATGACTTTGTTCAGGTATTGGTGGGCCTTCTTCCCCCAGTTGTCCCGTAAGCCCGGTTTGGCCCCGTACTCCCCCACCAGCATGGCCATGATGTAMTCCTGGTTGTGCAGGGCAGCGATGTGTAAAGGAGTGTATCCTCCGTGGGATCTGACGTTGACGTCCACGTCTACTCCCCCCCGCCTGGACGTGTCGATGAGCTGCACGAGCATGTTGCTGTTCCCAGTCTTGGCAGCCCAGTGCAGGGCGGTGAAGCCAGACATGAAATCCTTCTTCTCGATCAGCTGGCAGTCATTCAGCAACAGGCCGTAGACCTGACCCCAGTGACCCGAGGCGCACTTCACCAGCCAGTCGTGCTCAGCCTGCTCCAGGGGAAACATGGAGGACGCCCTGGAGTCCATTTTGGACTCCTCGGATGCCTTCTTCACCGCCCTGCCTGATTCCACGGACGACGGTCTCTTCTTGTTCCTGAAGGTCTCCGCTTTGACAATCTCAGGAGGCTCATCCGTCTTCAGCTTGTGAACCTCGACTTTTGTAGAACTGGGTGGCATTCTCAGAGGCAAGGCGTAGGGTCTGCTCTCCTTGGCGGGTACCACTCTTGAATGATTCCCTTTATCTGGTTCCACCTTGTTGATGTCGACATTCAGCATCCTTTTCACTTTCAGATGGTCCGATTTGCTCCTTCGCAGAGCCAGCTGTACCACAGACGTGGACTCTACAGGGTCTCCACCACTTTCACTTGCCTCTTCTTCTTCAACCTGACAAGCAGCGGACCCTCCCTTCTCTTTGGGCTCCATCTCCTGCTCACCTGGCAGCCTGGTCTCTTCACTCTTTTCCGCGCGGCTCTCGTCGGTCCGAAGCAAATGCTGGTAGTTTTTCTTGAGCACGACGCACCGGGCGCCGTCGAGCTCTCGGACGAAGGCGACATTGTTGACGAACGTCTTGAACAGCTCCCTGTTGCGCTCTTTCTCCGCGGGATCGACGCAGTCCACGGAAGCTTTGAACTTCGCCACCAAGTCGGATCTCTTCACCTGGCCTCCCTCCGCGATCAGCAGGGAGAGGATGGACTCCTGCGTCAGATCCATGAGGAAAACTTGTGAAAAGCCTTCAGATCCACAGCCGCGTCGTTAAGGGCTGCTACACCTTTTTTTTTTTTCTTATGATGACGGCGTAGACACCTGGCCGCCCTGCTCTCCGCCCCTTTACCTGTAGGTGTCTTTTTTCTGGAGAATGTGCGGACGTCAGGCAATTTCCCACAAGCGAAACAGTGGCGGATCTAGGATTTTTTTTGAGTAAGGGGGCCATCAAGAGGTCACAATATTCATAGAGGGGCCAATTCTGTGTTTGGCATCCTTTCTCACAAATCCCCAGTTTTGTTAAGTTGTATACATTTAACCAGTCATTCCTGTTCAAACACTTAATGTAATGTATTTTTTAATAGAGTACCACTTTACAATAAGGCTCCCCTTGTAGATGGCTTTTAAAGAGTTTATAGATAGGTTATTAATCAATCTGTAAACAC
>NW_013952558.1:563898-569640 GCF_001266775.1 Austrofundulus limnaeus | reverse complement strand
ATATTAATTAAAGTTGCACTGTTTAATCAAATAAATTGGTAAAAAAAATGTATATTATTATTGTTTGGTTGCTAAATTTGCCACATTTTTTTATTTTATTTAGCCATGTATTTACTTTTTCAAGCCATTTATATAGTTCTACATTTATTTCCCATTATGATAGGTTCCGTCCTCCACTGTTTGTGAGCAGTTGTGAACATGCGTGTATATACAAGATTTCTCCAATGGAATATTTAATAGTGACTGTGGAGGACCGGAGACCTGTTAGGGTATTAAACATTTCAGACTAGTAGTTACTAGCTTGTAAGCACAATAAGAGGAAATGCATATTTTAACATATAATAATGTACTGCATTATAAATATCCACACATATTAAAGGGATCTCTGTACACTATTTTAGATTGGGTTGGATTATTTGGTACGTCGTTAACATGACGTTTTGTAGTTTTTTGATACATCAACATTGTTGATAGTAGTTACAYGTTTGAACAATAATTTCAAATATTGATTATCAACACTAAGTTTAAAAATGATTTTTCACATGAAAGAATAACTTTTGGCATTTCTAAATGTTTATTCGTCATTAATAAATAGTGTACTGTAGGTTATTACATTTTATGATAAGTCTCCATCATCACTCCCAGGTAAAGGACAGATGAGTGACAGGACAGGGGCACTTCAGGGGGCCAATCAGATTTCAGCTGGGGCCAATGCCCCTGTGGCCCCACTCCTAGAACGGCCCCTGAAGTGAAAGTGTCTGGGAGTYAACAAAATGAAAYGGGGTTAACTCCAAATGTTAATCAGTTGTGGATATACATCCAAATATTACTTTCTGKGAGTTTCACTAAAATCTGTACTCTGGTTCACACAGCAGATAAATGCGCACACAGTCAGGCMAAAGGTGGCAAGCCATGACAGCTATTTTTAAGTCTCTTACGTGCATTAATATATGTATCTTTTGAACAAGCTTTTATAGCTATCACATATTTTTTACACAAAGTTTTAAAACCAATGAAAACTTGTGAAAATTATGACATAATATAAAATGTAGTAGCTAAATGAATAAGCATATTCGACTAACAGAGTTTGTTACATGATGATTTATCCTCTAAATGGATTTCTAATGTTGTTCTTGTTCTTTGCAATATCACCACCAAATGGAGTGGATCAAAATGTCTCCCCAAAACATATCCACTGATACGTCATTTGTAATTATATTACATATTTCTAAATTTAACTGTGGTACTAGCCTATAACTCCTACTTTTATGCTTTGATGTTTTTGATGTATCTGTATAAATCTGTACATAAACAGGCATTTGCTACTCCTRCAGGCTACTGTAGGCCTATATGAATTAAAAACGAAAGTCTTGTCCATTTTCTTGGCCATATCAACTATGTAATCTGGAATAATCCGGGTGGTATTTTTGGTACTGGTACAAGTGGACCACTGTCTCAATTGTTTACTTATATTTCTTTTGTTTTCTGATCAATCACCCAATGAAGATCTGAAGACAACTGGCCAATGACAGTTTTACTTTTCCTAATGCGCATGCTCCAAATCAGGAACAGGAAAGCCAAAGATGAGATGTAGATTCAAGACAGTTACCGCATTTGTTTATTTGGATAAAAGTCGCTTTACATTTTGGAAGAAACATAAAAATATGTGTGTATTCTTTAGATTAGTACTTGCGGCAATTGAAACAAAATGAAAGAAAACAAAAACACAGGAAACTGAAAGCTAATTAAAAAAATCTGTAGTGCTAAGTTAGTACATATTAGGGTTGGRCATAATCGTATCGTGTGCAATTAATCGCCAGAAAAACATTAATCGATTATTTTTTGGCACTTGACGATTAATACGATTAATGCCACTCAGAGCTCCTTTCCGCTTCAACTATGACGAACATAAAAAAAAACGTTCTGTAATTTATTTATCTATCAACACAATTTAAAAATTGATGCATAGACTGGAATCTGTAATTTTGACACAATTTGGAACAGATTTTTTATAAAGAACAAATCTTTCCCTCTAAATTGGTCATGTGACCAGGACATAAGGGTGTCCAGGGGATTAATCGTCAAATTAATCGTTATCGACCAAATACCACAATTAATCGTGATTAATTTTTTTGCCAATATTGCCCAACCCTAGTACATATGATGCAAAGAACTGTTTAGAAAAAACCTTTACTTCTTAAAGTCAGTTTTATTTGATCAATTTTAATATCAGTTATGAATTATCTTAATGTACCTAAATATGAATTTAATATTTTTTTTTATTTGTATCGGTTTTCAGTCAAAACTGAAGTGACGGCACAACTGTGTCTGCCTGAACGAAGAACAAGTGAATTTGCAGGGAACTATCTTGTCACCTAGTTAATCTTTCCCCAGCTACGAGCAGCTCTCCGCCTTGTGCCCCAGCCTTCCTGTCTCAGTTTGTTTAGCAGGCTTGTACGGAGAGACGAGGGCTGATCCCTTTCGCCTCCGCTCAGCACGCCGAAACCCTACATTCCGCACCATGGCTGCCACGGACGTTGACGTATTTTCGGTAAGCAAAAACAGCGCGGCGTCCTTTTTGTTGCTCCCGAATTACAAGGAGTAAAAACAAAAGAAAGAAAGTCCAGCCACGGCACGATAGGATGCATTAAACACGGGTTTGCGTGTGTTAGCTGTAGCTAAGCCTCCCCCGCTTCTGAAGCTCGCTGAGCGGGTTCAGACGAGATTGTGGAAGTGATTCATTCGTACTGGTTTTAGCCTGGTTATGACAAACGAGTTGTGACTGCCATTGCTGTTTTAATTTCGTGTCTTGTGGGGTTTCTTCTCGTGAAATGCGGCTCTTATCCCCCTGCAAGCGTGGCTGCTCGTCCCTCTAATCACAACACATTCACGGTTACTTTCATTGATTTAAAAGTGCAAAATGTTTGTTAGCAAGCTCCTTCTTTCACATGATAGACTCGAAGTTCACACATATTGTTCAGATATAACACATTTTTACATTGTTCAAACAATACAAAACTTTGGCTGTATTTATTTAACAAAATGTGTTAAAGTATCGCGAGATAACAAATGGAATCTGACCTGAAACAAATGCTTTTTGTTATTAAAAGTTTGAGTTGTTAATAATATRTAGTACCCCCTAAAACACCAAAGGTATTTTTTAGTTAAAAAACGTATTTTTCCTGTACATCAATTAAAGTTTAGCACTTTAATGAGACATTTCTGGCTGAAACATATGCTTTTTGTTATTAAAAGTTTGAGTTGTTAATAATATGTAGTACCCCCTAAAACACTAAAGGTATTTTTAGTTAAAAAACTTATTTTTCCTGTTCACCAATTAAAGTTTAGCACTTTAATGAGACATTTCTGGCACTAAAATGTATACATGGCTGCACTTTTTAGTTACAAACAAAGATTTTGTATTATTTTTTTTTGCTCAGTATGCTCCACTTCTTTTTTCTAAATCAAATGCAGTGTTATTCCTTAAATAAAAAAGTCATAGTTTAAAAACTAAAGTATTAACCCTTCAGTAAAAGGGGACATTGGTGCTCAGTGTGCCGTAGTATTTTAATCCTGAGGCTGCAGGTTCGAGCCCAGGTTTTGCCTGAAAAGGCATTTGGCGTAAAAAAAAACCTTTGGTGTAAGCGTTGTTCATGGTTGATAAAAGAGATAACTTTCAGATTAAAGTGAAACTCATCTAGTATTTTTTTTTCCAAGTAACAAGCCATGCTGTCTATCAGGTTTGACCTTGTGTGAGCGGTCGGGTGGGAGAAATAATTTTATTTCCAAAAAAACAACAAAAAACTTTGGTGTAAGCGTTGTTCGTGGAAGATAAAAGAGATAACAACTTTCAGATTAAAGTGAAACTCATCTAGTATTTTTTTCCCCAAGTAACAAGCCATGCTGTCTATCAGGTTTGACCTTGTGTGAGCGGTCGGGTGGGAGAAATAATTTTTTTCCAAAAACAAAAAACAAAAACAAACAAAAAAAAAAAACCAAGCACTAACGCTTAATAATAAGAATATGTGAAACAATTTTATAGGACGGTGGCCAGTAAGGGATTTAAAAAGGAAGATTAAGTTTTTGGCAGACACTTGWAAGGGTCCCTGAGTTGGACAGTAGGCAACACTGAGATCCAGGGATAAAGAGATTAGGTACATGCTCCTGGCCACTCCTACTACTTAGTGGTGCAACACGTCTTCAAAGAAAGGAAAGGATCCAAGGATGCAGCTGATACTGCACACTTGGCACTCCTTGTTTAGGAACGGATCCAACGTAGTGCATGAGATTTTGCAGACTGGTGAACTTTTTTCTTTTCTTCCCAACTGTCTGTTTGAATTTAAAACGAGAYGATTGATTCATGAGAAAAAATGCTGAGAATGCAGTGAAACAGGCTAGTGTTTGCAACCACACAGCTGCCTGACTTCTTGTTTGAACTTTCTGACATAAAATGAGGCCACTTTGAAAAAAAAAAAAAAAAACAACTGTCGTGCACCTCTTGAATGTTTGTGTGAAGGGTTAATTATACACAACTATCGATAGCAATGTCTGTGTGGTTGGTTTGATTGTTGGCCCCCATCGATCCTGTTTCATGGAGACTGTAGCTTTGGGATGACTTTTTAGGTCAAATACAAATGAGGGGGATCAATAAAATTGTATTTAACTGTTTTCACTCAGCGATTGCATCCTATCGTGTAGCATAAAACACTGACGTTTATTTAAATAGTTCTGTAAAGTGCCCTGCAACATTTTTAATCATGTACAGTGCTTACTGACCCTGAAGTGTATTGCCTCTCCCTTGAGTCCTGCATGCATCAAATGAAATTAGCTTCATAAAGTGCTTAAAGCTAAAAGACAAGGAATGCGACGTTTTTGTGTTTTGGTTTGAGATATTTAATCTAAACTCAGTTGGAATTTGTTCATTTTTAATAGTAACAAACAGGAACGTCCTTTTTCTCTTGTAGTGCGTGTCAGATTTGAGACATTACAAACTTTAGCACGTCATGTTTTATAGGCTGCACAGAACAATCCAGAGCTGCCGAAAGGCGAACTTGTCAACTCCAGTAACACAGATGGATAATGACAGTCAAGCTGCAGCTTCTCTGTAGTGATGAGTCATTACCCATCTAAGTTTTGAAATACGTTTCTTTTTATTTGATGAAGTAAAGATAAAAATAATCCTAAGGTAATATTGACTAAGCCAAAAGGCTTTTTTTTTCTCTTTATGCAGTTTCATCATTTCACATTTTCTACTAAAATCAAAACTGACCGGTTGTTGGACGACATAGCTGAGAGGCTCAAGATGATTTCAATGCCTGACGAGTTACACCCAGCAGATTCATCATGCATCTTATTTAAAGCTGGCCCTGCAACTCAAAGTGCCCTCTTTCAAATATAGTATTTTTCCCCATCTGTTATAATCTTAACACATGGCTATTTTCATTCTTCATGCAAACCCAATTTATCCTTCAAAATGTTAACCCAGACTTGACCTTGGTTATTTTGTGTTGACAAGGTGGACAACACAACAGAAGATAAACTGAATGCCAATATGATTTTAAAAATGAGAATATACACTCACTGGCCACTTTATTAGGTACACCACGCTAGTAACGGGTTGGACCCCCTTTTGCCTTCAGAACTGCCTCAATTCTTCGTGGCATAGATTTGTAGTGGTCACCGTGGGTGGAATAAACGTTCCACCTGCCTTTGACCTTGACCACGGAAGGCCTCCTTTAAAGA
>NW_013952558.1:560945-562951 GCF_001266775.1 Austrofundulus limnaeus | reverse complement strand
GCCGACAAATCTGCGGCAACTGTGTGATGCCATCATGTCAATATGGACCAAAATCTCTGAATGTTTCCGGCACCTTGTTGAATCTCTGCCACGAAGAATTGAGGCAGTTCTGAAGGCAAAAGGGGGTCCAACCCGTTACTAGCGTGGTGTACCTAATAAAGTGGCCGGTGAGTGTATATATTGCTTTGCTGTTTGCACAAGTCAACATCATATCTGGATCATACTTTCAGCCTCTTCCAATATTGTTTGACTAATTAGTTAGAGCTAAAAATATATTAAATGAGATTTTGCTGCAGCCAAAACAATGAGAGTAAATAAGCCAAATGATGCCAGAGAGGAAGCGAATTCTTATTTTTTTAATTATTAAATGTAATCTCCAGTGGGATCCACATTTTTTTAGGCCTGCAGTAGAATTAGACCAGACTTGTTTTTATGCTTCTTGTACCCTAATCATTTAGTGACTGCTTTAAGAAAATTAGTGTCCAGTCCAAGTCCTCAAGATCCACTGTCCTCCATGTTTAAATGTTTCTCTGCTTCAGTACTAGGGGTGTTCCGATTCGATAATGATATTATTTTTTATTTATATTTTTAACCTTTTTATTTAAAACAGGGACATTATACAGAATGCATTAGCCATAAAAGGAAAGATGCACTGTATCAGGTTATAGCTCTGGTAGTTTCCACCTGTGGTCCCTGACCCAGCCCACACAATATTATAAAAGAGAGAGAAAAAAAATCAAAAGACATCATAAATATACAAAACAAAGGCATACAATCATAATCAATATAAAATCAAATTATAATCATCCATGCTCCCAAAAAGATGTCATCAAACATCACTTATGGAAGAAAAATAAAAACAGGGGTAGACATAACCATTGTTTAGGTTGTCCGAGACAACCTATTTTCATTTCGGACAACCAGATCCTGTCTCCTGGTTGTCCAGTGGACAACCAAGCAAAAAGACCTTGATTAAAGTTCTCTGCCACGGGAGTTTGTCATTGTAAAAATGAACGGGAGAAAAACTTGGTAAATCTGAATAGGACTCTAAACTGTAACTTTTAAAAAGGTCATGTACACAGTATACTCCTATAGTGAAAATGTTTGACCTGTGAGAAGAAAGAAGCTTGTGAATGTTGAACTCTATTCCAAAGAAGAGAATGAGGAAGTTTTATTCACACAGACCCTGTCAACCTGGCTGACTGAGAACAATTATATATAATAAACTTCGTCTACAGAACAATATACTTGTTAAATTACAATTTACTTGAGATTCTTTTGGACAACCAAAATGTTTTGCGGACAACCAGGTTTTGTTAACAGGTTGTCCGCTTGACAACCTGAAAAAAATCCTTATGTATACCCCTGAATAATTAAATAAAATAAAAATAAAACATACTTTAAAGAGACTAACCACTCAACAAAAATCATTTTATTGGTTGTTATCAGCCAAAACACAAGTATCGGATTATAGTGGCCTGCATCCAAAATCTTCTAAGCACTCCAATACAAGCAGTCTGTTTTTATCCATCATGCACAGCCCATGTGATCACAACAACACGCTGYGCTAACAAAGTAGTGATGTCAGCAGTGTGGCAGGACTTATTCATTCAAGGCCGAAAAAGACGTTGCAGCTGAAGCTAGCAAAAGTTGCCAYGCACATGTCTTCAAGTTCTGCAGAACTTGAAGGCATGCTGAAGGAGTTAAGTCAAGTCACTGGATCAGGTGTGTTGAAGCAGRGAATAARCAAAATRTTACAAGGTAGTGATCCTTGAGGWCCAGGATTGGGCACTTCTGTTGTAGAATACATGAGCGTATTTTATGCACATAACCCTCAYGAATCCAGCTCAGTGTTGCTTGTAGTTTTTAAAACTTTGACTTAAAATGTATGATTTTTTTTCTGTTTTGGATTAATGACGGGAACCACACCACATATTTTCCAAAAGCTCAATCTAAAGACAATACATCTGTCTCATGAACTGGTTCCTGTCTCTTCTCTTCCATCC
>NW_013952558.1:551754-557683 GCF_001266775.1 Austrofundulus limnaeus | reverse complement strand
ACTACAAGCTTCCTAGAAATGTAGTGGAGTAAAAAGTACAATATTTGTCTTTGAAATGTAGTGGAGTAAAAGTAAAAAGTTCCCAAATAAATAACTACTCAAGTAAAGTACAGATACTCAAAAAATGTACTTAATTACAGTAATAAAGTAAAAGTACTTTGTTACTGTCCACCACTGGTTATGATCACGTGAGCGCTGCAAGCAGGATCCAAGCGCTGCTGGATAGAAACACTGGAGCGGAGTCAGTGAACTGCTGGAACGGACTGCTMWTAWYRGAGYGCTTATATCGGACATTTTTTATGCAGGCCGATAAAATCCGATACTCGTTTTTTGGCTGATATCGGACCGATATCCGATATCGATATCGGATCGGGACACCCCTACTTGGGACCCAATTATGGGTCATGAAGCACCTTGGATAATCTCCAGAAATCAATTTAAAAGGTAATAAAATAATTGCTGATGTAATATTTTCCCTATAACTATTACAAAAACACAAAATAAGTAAAAATAAGTATTTATATGTGTGTATAAGCTATTTAGATTGTCAAAAAGCCTGTGTTTTTAGGGTTATTAACGAAGTTCATGTACTCAGACCAGTAACATTTGGGGTCACAAGTTTTTGCCATGGATATTTTGTGGGTCAGAAGATAAAAAGTTTGGGAACCACTGGACTACACTGAACTGAACTGAGCCCTAAACTGTTTGATTGACAACCAAGGGGAAAGGCCATTTATCGATTGATTTGAATTAAATGAAAGTTTGTTTGGCCAGTGACAAATTAAAATTTCCTTCTTCATATTTTTCACAAGTCTGAAGTGCTACTTTAAATGAGCTCAGGAGCTACCGGTAGCTCACAAGCTGCTGGTTGGAGACCCCTGAATAAAAGAATTAGCTGAAAGAAAAAGATCATCGTTTGTGCTTGTAGATCTCTGATGGCCCAAGTGACTCACATCTCAACCATCAACATTTTTGCCATTACACGTCACTGCCAGCCCAAGTGACTGCACGAGGACGTCAGTATGCAAAGTTGTGGGTGTGTTGAGGGCTGATCGTATTACAGAAGAATTTACACGTTCACTTCTTTGTTTTAAAACTGAGAATATCCAAAACATTCTTACAGAGGGCGCACGTAGGCACAGCTGCAGGAAAATCAGGTTTCACTTTGGTGAATCTTTGATACAAACTAGAAGCACCAGTCAGTTGTTGCCTCATCAAAGACGTAGTACGGGTGTTGGTTTGTTGGTAAGGCTGCCATGTGGTTGTCTCACAAATACCAAGTTGGTTCAAGCTTTTTCAGGAAGCCCACAAACTGACCATCTGAACATTTTTACCTCATGGCAGAGTGAGATGACTCATTTAAGAAACATAATTTCAGATTAGGTTTCTGTTTAAAAAACAAGTTGTGTTAATATACTGTTGATACATACAGTATATGTGCTTGTACTATCAGCAAATCTGCAATACAAATAAAGTTAGAGCTGCTTATTTCTTATTTACTGTATAACTACAGGTCAATTTCAATATTTTCTGTAAATTCTTGGCATCATGTTTGAGATGTCTTTTGTTAAACGTTCAAGGTTTTACTGGTCTCTGGAGGAGGAGGAAGTTTTGTAACGTCAACCACAGTGTTATTTAAAATATGAAATCCAAATCTGTTTTATTGAAAAGGTAAATATAAAACCAAAACAACAGTGATGGAGGGAACCAAGATGGTTGTGGGTTCGCTGTTGTTACGGCCTATAAATTCTGTATGGTTGAGGGTTTCAATTAAATGTTCATCTTGCACGTGTTCAGAATATGAGACTGTGACTAGCTTTTTGCGCCTTTTTATAGTTTTTCTTCAACATGCCAGGTGGTATGTGACTCAAATATCTGGAAGTCTCTGTGGAAACACTTTGGAGTGGCAGATACTTTTATTAACTTTTTGTCAGATGAACTGATCAACCAGCTGCCAGTCAAACTCCATCTCATCAAAGCGTCAAGACATATTCAGCTATCAGCACGGCCAGCTGAATTGAAAACCTTCTAAAGGCTAGACTATATGACAAAACAAGTTAATGATTGATTGTCGGAGGCATTGCTGAATGTCAAATGCTCGTCTTTTCAGTTTGTCTTGCACCATCAGTACTGTCAAAGGCCATCAACATTTTCTGTGTTGGAGAATTTTGTTCTTTGGCTGAGATTGTATGTATAGGGTGGCCAAATACTATAAAAAACAGTAATGTAATTTAAATGGAACGTAAAATATGAAATGCTGCTTAGCAGTTGATCTAAACGTCAAGATATAACATATAAAGTATCATTTAAGGCAAAATGGTGCCATACAAAGTGGGGTTTAAATTACTGTTTAACATTTGACTCCTTGTTCAGGAGGTTCTTTTTTTTTTAAAACATGCACACAAACAAGAGCCACAGCAGTGTTTGTGGCTCAGTCTGTCTTATGGCTCAGTGAGGCATAGAGGCTGCAGAAACATGGCACAGTAAGTCAAGTGTGAATGGAGGCCAGGCAGAAGGTGAGATGGCAGCTGATAAAAGCTTAGTTTGGGAATTTTGGATCGCATCAGAGCAAACCTTAAAGATTTTTATTTTTTCAATCTATTGTGTTTACACAGAGATCAATTCAACCTCTGTCTTAATTGATGCTGTGCATTGCATGTTGATGTTTTAATTGAATTTTATTTTTTGACAACTGAGGTCGCAGCAGAAGTTGTTTGCATTGAACTAATAGAGGGTAATTTTGTTTAAAAAGTCAAGAAGCTGTTGCATTCATCTTGGATGCATTTATTATTAAAATTTGAAACTAGATGTGCAACATCTGTGTCTTGATTTTTAAAGTGTTTTTACAGATTTACTTTGAGGGCCTTTTTTATACTGGAAAAATTTTGTGCAATATGTCATGACTCCTGCTTGTGTTAAAGCAAACCATACCACTGGAGTTATATTCTAAAGCAGAGCAGATAAACCAAATTGAATCATTGATGATTGACAAATTTTATGAGCACTACATCTCAAAAGGTCCTCTGTAATAAAAGTTTCTGCAGCAGAATAAGCCACAAGTGAGCAGCTTTGTGTTAGCATTGTAGTAACTAGCATTTTTTTGTTTGTGCCTCATTTTGGTTTGAAGAGCCCGGGACCCTCTCTGCAGCCTTTTCTTGTTGGCCTGGTGATATAGTAGCCTAGGAGCTGTGTTGCCTCAGCACTCAGGGACGGTTAAACAAAAGCTTTTCATTCCTATCATATATCATTCTAGTTCTCTTTTCTTTTCTCTGACTGAGTCAGTGGGCAAGCAGAAGCCAGTTATCTGATTGGTAAACATCATGTTTGCTGGTTGCTGTTGGATTTTTGTCATGAAATGTAAACATTTTCAAAACAAACAAAGATAGGTTTATTGCTTTGTCATGCAAAATGCATAAGGTTTAGCAACAGATATGAGATCTGTACTGTATATACCTGAGCGAAATAAGCTTAATCTATTTCATTGATTAGGTTTATTTACAATATCTAACTCTGTTTATGCATCTGTTTTTTTAGCTAAGCAGAATTTCAAAGATATTGCTGACTTGAGTTTTCAAATGACTAAAGAACCTTCAATTCAATACTTACCTTCGTTTCAGTCAGTCAAGTCCCAGCTCAGTGAGTTTGTGTCCACGTCTGCAGTTCTGTTCAGTCTGATCCTTACAGATAACCCTTTTAGTTGGTTCAACACACTCAGTTTGTGGCCTCTATGTCACCCAGTCATACACAAAGATTATGCACCACAGACGGCTCGATCTGGTTTAGTGTAGGAGGTCAACCCAACATTATCTCATGAGTCAGTATCATTGTTATTCCAGTGGTTTGAAGAGTTTCACTCTTGTGGTTGGAGTTTGGGACAATTTCCAAAGAAACAAGTTTTTTCAGTGAGCTCTCTAGACCTTTAAAAATATAAACTTGTCTGACTTTGCCATGTTTTTCTCGATGCACAGAGATGTACAGAACAAGTAAATGCTTTAGTGTGAATCTTTTTCGACGTTTAAAGCAACAAGGAGTCTAATAGGTAACTACCGTATTTATTCGAGTATAATACGGAAAATTTAATCCATAAAATCATGCACAAAGTTGTGGGGTAGTACTATACTTGGATAAATATTTTTGCTGATGTATTTTAACTAAAATATCGGCCTCATTCACAAAATCACTGTGTCCGGAAATGAAACCTCGTCGTAAAAAGCGGTTGAAGCGAGCTTACCTCTAAAACTCGTTTGTGCCTCCGAGCGAGATGGTAACATATCCAAGCAGGCAACATGATGTGACATTTAAAAAAAAAAAAGACAGTCCTGTATAACGAACTAATGATATTAATGTGCGGCCRGGCCGCTCCTGGGACAGCAACAAACGCATGGTCGGCTGTAATGGCTGCCGTCTACCGGTGTTCTGTAAAAGTTGGTATACCTGAAAAAAATTTCCCCACCAGAGGGGGCGCTCGTGAGACACAGAGCACGAGATTGTTGTTGAGTGGGATTCTGATGCCTTTATTACAGAGGAGGAATACTAGAAACTTTTAATGATACTGATGATAGTGAGCCTGATTTTGAAGGCTTTGATTCAGCTTCATCCACACTTGTTAGAGCCACATCTGTTTGTTATATCACACCAGTTAACAAATGAACATTTGATAGTTTTTGTTGTAGTTATACATTTGTTGTTGTGTACCTTTTTAGTACATATGTTGTTAAAATAAAATTAAAAACTGATACAACAGTCAAATGATAATTTTACTGAGATATATACATAAAATAAAAGACTGCAAAGGCTGACAAATCCTGAAGTCCATATGAAATTAGAGGTAGTATGAGAATTAACATTATTTATGCTTTTTAAGATAAAAATAAGGGGGGTCGTATTATACATGAGATCATATACATGAATAAATACGGTAAGTTTTATTCAGTTTCACACTTACACGTGGCATTTTCATGCCAGCTTCATAATTTCCTGTATGAATTAAGATTGTTTTGCTCATCTTCCTTTACTTTAGCCCTTCCGTCAACAAACAGGACAGCCATTGCCCCAACTTCCTTGCAAGCACAATAGCAGAACACACACCCTTCTCCAGGAATGAGTATCTGTATAAGCCTCAATCAGCCTGCTAACAACCACAGGGGATACAAATGCTGTTGAACAAGCTTTGACTTTACAGTTAATACCAAAAACTGATCCCTTTAAACTTTGTCATCTGTTTTATTTTACTATTGGTACTCAGAGTTTTCAATAGAAAAAGTGCCATTAATATTTTTTTCTCTCATGTTATTAAATCTTAAAATATTCATAAAGGCCTCGTTAGATTCTGTTGTAATGAAGTTCAACTCTAACTGATAAGAACAGGTTGTGTAAAGAGTTTCTTACTTGCCACCTCCCAGGCTCCTGAATGCAGGGCTATTTGGAAATTGGGTGGAGTTTTTGATGGGGGTTTGGAAGTTTTTACTGTGGCGTAGAAGTGTGCCAGACTGCTTTATTTAGTAGCAGTGACTTGCATTTCGTTTACAAAGAGTATCATGAATGAATGTAGTCAGCCATTAATCACAACCTCGCCTAGTTTACGACTAGTTTGTGCAATTAGTTCTACAAGGAAACAAAGGTGTAGTTGTTGTGTTGCAACCTGAGTAGGCCTGTCACGATAACAAATTTTGCTGGGCGATTAATTGTCTCAAAATTTATTGCGATAAACGATAATATTGCCTGGTGACCGTTTTACAACTAATAATTATAAAAGCGTAATGTGTAAGTGTAATAAATCAATAATTTTTCATTTTTAAAAGAATGTTTAACAAAGAGGACTCTCAGTCTCTAACAAAAAAATGCACTTGAATAAAAAAAATAAAACAAAGAACAACAAAATGTAAATTAAACACCACACACAACTAAGACAGTAAATAAACAATATTAA
>NW_013952558.1:544959-548080 GCF_001266775.1 Austrofundulus limnaeus | reverse complement strand
GACAAAATATGAAAAAGTTCAAGGGGTATGAATACTTTTGCAAACCACTGTATATTTGACAGTTTTGTAGGAATGAACACGTTTGTAATGTTTGTTCAAAATAAACCTGCTTCTTATGACTTCTGTAAGATGTTTTGAATAAAATATCAGTAAAAACCTCAAATCATGTCCTTTCTAAGAATTAGAACTCTCTTGTAGATATAAAGGATAACATTTAGAAAATGCAATTATGCAACTGTCAAAAAAACGTCCTCTCAGTCACTGAAAATAATTTATTTACCACATTTTAAAGACCGATTATTATCTGGGTCCTGCCTGTATAATGGTAGGGGAAACACTGGAGAATAAGGGGCTGTGCATTGTATAGAATGGCTTCTACATGGCTGTAGTGGTAAAGCTGGCCTAAACCTGCATCCTATGTTTTGTAATTTACTTTTATTCCCAGCTATTGATGGGAAACTTGGTACAAGTAGTAAATCACTTAAATAGTTGGTTTGGGTGTTTTGCATYCATCTGAGTACATCTTTCTTTGTACAAATATCTCTTGTTCTGGATTATTCTTTAAGCTCGTCCTCWCTGCAGGCTCTGAATATTTAACTTATGACATAGACAGCTGATGGGTATTCCATCTGCAGTTTGAACAGAGGCTCTTTGATGTTTACGTGCATAGGAATGCGAGTTTAGTCTTCTTTCCTCTGACTAATGTATTTTCCACGTTTTCCTGATCGYGTCCACCAAGCTTCTAATATGTTATTTTGTCTCACGTGTCCTAGAACGAAGAGAAGCGTAACCTCAGCTTGGGCGGCCATGTTGGATTTGACAGCCTTCCTGACCAGCTGGTCAGTAAATCGGTCACACAGGGTTTTTGCTTCAACATTCTGTGTGTAGGTGAGTCACAAACTGTTGGCGCAGTGAGAATATATGTCTTGCAACTTACAGAAATATTACTATTTTGACCTGCTGATTTTAATTTCCTGTGATTAAATTGCATATATTGGGATTAAAGACATTCTCATGCACTGCTATAATTAAAATCCACGTTTAACAGTAAATAAATCTCATTCCTTCCTGTCATTCACAGGCGAGACTGGTATTGGTAAATCAACATTAATGAACACACTCTTCAACACTACGTTTGAGAATGAAGAGGCCAGCCATTACCAGAACGGCGTGTATTTACGGCCGCGAACTTACGATTTGCAAGAAAGCAACGTCCATCTCAAGCTAACAATTGTAGACACTGTTGGCTTTGGAGACCAAATCAACAAAGACGACAGGTGAGCTTGATGAAATGATATTAGTGGCTGTGTGTCATGTTAAATATGGCTTTTAGTCGGGCTGATAACTAAAATTTGGTAAAGTACAAAAGTACGTTAAAAGTCAATTGTTTGGAAACGTGATGAAAAATACAGTTTCTGTCATTTGAGTCAAATTATTTTAATGTGACATGAAATGTTTTTTTTTATTTAAATCATGAGTAGTGTAATGGTTCAGTCAGCCAGTGTATTTTTTTTTCACATTGCCCAGATGTGGCTTTGAAAACAGATGGAAAAAGCAGACTATCACTCCAGAATTCAGCACATTTTTCTTGTCTCTGTAGGATTTAAATGGGAGGAGTTTGGAGAAAATTGAAGAGGAAGTTGATTATTATTTTTTTTAAACATTCAGCTGTGGAATGGAGCGTACTTGCCGTGTCTCAGCCAGCAAGCTGCACTCTCACGCTCTTTTGATAGCAGCTTTTTCTGTGGGCCATCTAAACCAGCATGCTGAAGGACAGGCCCTGCAGCGGGCTGTAAAAGCACACGGAGCGCTTCGAAAGGTCAACGCCTGTGCATTCCACAGAGGAGATTGAAGATAGATGTGAAGTGGAGGACAGATGACTGTAAACATAGTGCTAGCTGAGAAAACAGAATAGATTTTTGACCCATGTCTGTAAATTGTCAMTGATGTGGGACATTCTGGTGTTGAAAGGCAGACAAGGAAGTCTAATTTTCACAGTAAATTGACACATATAGGAAAGGTTCGTTTACTTCATGAAAAAGGTTTAATTCAGCACGTGAGTAAGAAATTTAAGGAGGTTGTACTGTACCTAAATATCCATTATCCTATGAAGAAATGCTTTCTTTACCTCATTGCAGAATTACTTAGGTGTAAAGTGGATATTTTTATTTAATGTGCAGCTAACCACATATTGGAAAGATCCCTGCTAAATGTAGCAAAAAACAAAACAGTGCTGCTTGTGACATCAGAAGATGTTAGCTTGAGATATTTGAGAAATAGCAATTGAGTCATGTTTTGTAAGATTTTTATATGCTTAATGCTTAAATTTTTGGGGACCGGGTGAATTTTGTGTGGTATTTTGTAGTGGTTGTGTGTCGTATTCTGCATTTTTTCTGTTGAACTACTAGACTGTTGGAGTGTTTTATTCAAACACCGAAGCATAACTATTAGTAAGGAGCAAAGTCTATTAAATTTAGGGAAATCATATTTTTCAAGTTCATAAACATAAAAAAATTGTTTTTCATGCATCTATCCTGATAAGCCTGATATTGATTAATTTAAAACATGAGATTCAGCAAACCAATCTTTATTAAAAGTCAGCAGCATTGTATCAAGTTTAGTGCTGGACCGAACGATTAATTTCTAATCGATTAATCTAACGATTATTTTTTTCGATTAATCGATTATTCTAACAGCAAATCTGTAAGTTATTCTGATGTGAGTGCACTGGATATTTAAAATGTTTTCATCAAATTAACAAGAAATGTTCTTTAATATTGTAATATTTTCTTCAATAGTTTTTTCATGGACACAAAATATGCACTCTAGAGTCAATTCTTTAACAAAAAAAGCTTAAAAGATTTAACATCAATATAAAATCTCAACCAAAGCATATAAAATTCAACTAAAAGAAATATAGTGCAAGATCAAAAGGAAAAAAAATTGTATAGGTCCTCTGGACAGGTTCTTCTTTAATGATGTTAACAATCTAACGAACTAAATCATGCAAAATTCAAGTCACTCTGGAAAAACTATATTAAACATTTATTTATTATTTTATTTAATATATCTCTCAATATATAAAATTTAACAAATATCAAGACAACATCCAACTCTTTGT
>NW_013952558.1:539713-543194 GCF_001266775.1 Austrofundulus limnaeus | reverse complement strand
GTCTCACCCATTTCAGTGCGGGGGAGGGGCACAGCTATGATGCAGTTTTCTTGGCATCTGAAAATACATTTCCTCAAAGGTATTTTTAATCTGAAAAGAGCTTCACTGAGTGAGAACTAATGTTGAGAGCTCAGCAGACAGTTAAGTTTCACTTTCACTTTCACCAGAGAGCCTGCAGGAGTCATGGRCGGGGTGTGTGGGAAGGGGGGGTGCTCCGCCATGAGGAAGCTCGGCTTAAAGACACGTCCCAGGGGCCTTTCTGTTACCAAAAGGCATTTCTGGTCCCCACCTGTCGTTTTGCTCCTCAGCATGGCTTCCTAAAAATGCTGTAGGGTTTCTCAAACATGCATGAATGAGTCAAAGCAAGGCTTTGTGCATGTTTTTTATGAGAGTGTAACATTATAACATGATACAAAATGCAAAAAGTTGATTTTACATGATATTGCCCCTTTAAAGACTTTTCTTCAGGATTTAGATTCTTTGTTCTAAACAAATCAAGCAAAAAAAAAAAAACCTTACACGTGTCATTTTCACTATAGCATTTCAGGAAGTTGTTTTTTAGGTGACTTTTTAGGCTTTAAAAACCTCCATTCTGCAGGAAAATGGAAGAAATAAACTTTGTACTACAGACGTAAAGAATAAACCTTCTTCATTCATGTTAAAATTAGAGTAAAGCTTCTCAATTGACCTCCAAACGTATCTGTGTCACACCGATCTAATAAATGACCGGCTCCAGTTTAACAGAGTTCCAGTTGCATGTTTGCAGGTCAGCTCACAGCTGCACCCATCAATAGTCTCTCTCTCAGGAACTCATTGATTCGTGGCTTTTTTATAGCTTGCCTGTGAGTGTTACTACACATAATATTGATTAGTCAATGATTTCCAATATTTCTGCTCATGTAACTTGSTAGACATGCAATTACAAGTGTTTCTTCAGTTAGACAAGTAAATAAAAAAAATCACAATGGCTGGACTATGAAAGAATCAAAGGCTGGAAAAATCAATAAGTAAAGATTATGTATTTAAAGTTTTAATTCTAATTATAAACTCTTTAATTATGTGGGTGTTTCAGGGGGCAGAAATCATAAGTGTAATTTTAATGTTCACAAAGCTCAGAAAGGTCCCCAAAATAAGAGCTGCTTTGAAGGGAATTTTTAGTTTAACATCGTTTTTCAGTAATTGAATTGTTACATTATTTGACTGATCCACAGTGTCCTGCTTCCAGACATTTTATTTAATACCTCTGCAGAGTTTCATTGTWATGACTACGTGTAGCAGTGCTGCTGAAGGAGTGACAGGGGCAGCCTTTGAGCCGTTTGGGTTCTGTTGATGCAATGAAAATAAATGTAGAACCAAACAGATGGTGATCTTACGTCTAGAACCTGAAGCCTTATCTGCCAACTATCAACACAGGACTGCGCATGTCTGCCAAATGCTYTCTGAGACTAATAATAGCAGTGTTTCCTACCTGAGCCAAATTTCACTTTCATAGAACAAAAATAGTATTGCGAGGACTTAAATAAGTCTGTGCACAATAACTTAGGAGTTCTCCCTTTAAAACTTTTGTTGTTTAGTTGATTATTTAACTTTGTATGATTCAACAAATTAGTTATTKTTAATGATTCTGAAGGTGAAGCCGCTGTTCTTAGCTGAGAGGAGAGATTTTCAAGTTCAAAAGAAAGACTAGAGATCTCAATTCTGGGTTTATTGTGAGTCAGTGGCACTTACCATAAAATGTCATTGCTTTCTTCAAAAGCCAATAAAATGATCAAAACCTGACACAAGATGTTTGCCAGCTCTCTTGGCACAGTCCAAACAAACAGAACACTGCCAAGTCTAAGCTCCTCCCACCCCTGTGATGTGATACAAGGCAAAGTGAAGTATATTGTTTCAAGCATTTTGTCTAATGTAGCAAATAACCATCATTGATTTTCTTACTATGAGTAAAGTTTCACTGTAGCTTTATTTAAAATTAGTTTCAGCCACCTTCAGCTGTACTGATTAGAAAAGTGTAGTGATATAAAATCGCAGCAGTGTTAGTGCAACAGCTGATCCAAGTGGAGTAAGTGGTAAATGATTGATTCTCTTTATGCACCTGGCATAGTAAAATTTTTACTTCAAAAACTGAGTCAGGTGATTATTAATAACACAAATATAAAGAGAGCCACAAATTTTAGATTTTCCGTTTTGATCTCTAAATTACGACGGAGTATTAGGGCCACACAACAAGATTTTTTTTTATTATTTTGTGATTAAAGTCATAATATTACGAGATTAAAGTTGTAATATTACGAGATCAAAGTCATAATCTTACACGACGTGACCATTTTCCATTCCTAATTTCCTCATTATTTTCCCCACACCTTCTGTGTACAGTGTGTTTATAAAGTAGTCCACAGTGACTTGGGCCACTGTTAGTGCAAGCATGTGAAAGCATATATTAATATGCTTTCATCCAAATTAGCTATGTGACGACTAAATCTGTCATTGCATCCATTAGTTACAATACGGCTTCAGTTTATAGTCATTTGCACAATTTCTAAGTCCTGCTACTGATAATTAATGCTAGTGTGCTAAAATATAAATTATTTTTAAGCAATAGTAAAGAACAACTTGACAAGTTGCTCAACATTCCTTATTTTGATGCAGTGGTAACTGCATGCTTTTTCATGTAAAGGCTAGAAAATTCTGACTTTTTTCCTCATAATATTATGACTTCATTCTTGTAATATTATGACTTTATTCTCGTAATTTAAAAACAAAATAAAAAAATCTTGTTGTGTGGCCCTAATACTCTGTCATAATTAAAGGGGACCTATTATGCAAAATTCACTTTTTAAAGGTTTTTTTACTCAAATTTCGGTATGTACTTCTTAAAACAGTCCTAGGACCAAAACAATGCACCCAGGGGCATATTTACTGTAAGTTAATGTATTTTTAATGTCTATTAATGACAAGTTTTATACTTCCTACATTTTGTGATGTCACAAGCCGTACGAAAACCCACCGAAATCTGCGTTCAGCCCCCTACCTAGCTGGCTTTTATACCTCCAGTTTAAAAGGCCTTCACGGTTGTTGTTGTGCAATACGCAGCTCAATTCACAACAAGCCTTCCAATAGGGCAATGGGTAGAGTGTTGAGCGGGAGACCGGGGTTTGAGACCGACATGGACACGAATAATTGAATGTATTTATTTTTCATTCGTTATGAACTCATTTTCTCATGTACCTCTATTGTTTTTAGCTTTAGCCTATTTGCTCGAGTTTTGAGGTATTTTGACTGCTGCTGCTCCAATTACCTAATATGGGGAAAAGCATGTAAAACAATAATAAACCCCATTTTTTATTTTGCAGAAAAGAGCAATAAGAGTTATTACTGGAAAACACTACAGTCACCCATCAAATATACAGCGGGTAAAATAAGTATCGAACACGTCACCATTTTTCTCAGTAAATATATTACTAGAGGTGCTAATGACATG
>NW_013952558.1:533653-539703 GCF_001266775.1 Austrofundulus limnaeus | reverse complement strand
TTGTGATGTCACAAGCCGTACGACAACCCACCGGAACCTGCGTTCAGCCCCTCACCTTGTAAACCCGGGTGAAGCTCCACCCTCTCAGTATAAAAAGCCGTCACAGTTGTTATTATGCAATGTGCAGCTCATTTCACAACAAGCCTCCAATAGGGCAATGGGCAGAGTGTTGGACCATAGAGCAGGAGACCAGGCTTCGAGACCGGCATGGACACARTTTAATTTTTGTTCGTTATGAACACGTTTTCTCATGGTTAGCTTATTAAAGCCTTGTTAAAGCCTATTTGTTCGAGTTTCCGAGGTATTTTGACCGCTGCTGCTCCCTGCTCTGGTAACGGCATGCAGAGTGAGCGCAGAGCAGAGGAGGGAGAGGAAAAACAAAGCTGCGACCACGACTCTGCCTCTGGGTCTCTTACGGTTGTACAACGGAGCTTTTGCTATTATTAGCCATGCTAACGTAAACGCTGGCCTTGGAGGGCGGAGTTAATGTCAACAGATTTTTGGAGGGCGGAGTTAATGTCAACAGATTTTTGGAGGGCGTTACCAACAGAGCTCATTAACATAAACAGCTCTTCTGAACGGAAGTCAGAGCAGGCAGAACTAGAAAATGGGAAACTTTATTAGCTGAGAATAATTTTGTGCATTAAATTGAATGAACATGGTCTGGATAGCCCACAGACATACCATAAAAATTTCTAGGACCCATAATTGGTCTCCTTTAGTAGTTTTGACACTACTAAGACTGAGAACGTACCAATGTTGTATAGCCACTGTTCTCTGTACACTATTGATTCAACTCATGTATGAGACAATTCAAGGGCTGCAGTCCATGTAGGGCACATTTGTCAGCTGTTTACGTCACTGTGCCACRCCGTAGGCTGTACCAAGTCATGGACAGCAATTTTGGTGACTATGTAAGAAAGACGGGGGGTGACGCTCCCGAAAACGAAGGCTGCATCTGAGAATCCTACACAGCCAGCGATRTCCCAGGATTCATTGCACTKTCAGCAAACTAAACAGAAAAAACAGCTGAGTTGTGTTTTTCTTGTTTATTTACTTCAGAGTTTGGAAATCACAGACCCAATAATTAACTTTTTAAATGTAAGTTGGCAACTTAAGTGATGAAACCTTTGCTGCAATGAGATGTTAAATAAAATACAATTACCAATGCCAGAGCTAAACCCAAATCATTAGCGTAATGTTTTTTTTATTTATTTACTTACATGTAACGTTTTTTTAAATAATGAATTTTGTGAAGTTATAAGTCCCATGAAAAGATGTATGAATACATGTTCCAAGTGAAGTATGTGATAAACGTAACACCATGGTAGCGGGCCAGCGCGTGGTCATGCATACGTCTGTCATCCGAAGACTCGACTCATTTCACAGACGTCTTATGCAGCCTACACGGACAGCCACAGTATGTTTGGGCTGCAACCCTTGAATGGGGACACAGTTGAAGTGTCACAAACTGTAGATGAGGTCATTTTAATTTTTTTCCATTGATTAATTTACATCTGAACTACTTGAATGTGTTTACAGCTGGTGGTCTTAGTTGTTCACAGTAAACAGAACTATTTTGGGGTGACCTCAGGGAAAATGTTGCTGTGGGAAATGAACAAAAAACAGTCCACACAGCTGCCTGAGTGACCATGTCCAACCACACACTTATTCATCTGCCTCAGTAGCCATACTGTACATGGCTGTAGTTAGCAGTGATCAGTGAACATGGCTTGTTAAATAAGGGTTAAAACATGATGCCAGCTGCTCGGCTGCAGATTAATGATCCAGTAAAGTATGATGAGGTTGTAATTCGACTCTTAATGAGCGCTGGCTTTTGCTCTCAGGCACACTGTGAAATTGATGAGCAGCTCTGTGGGCGTCACCCCCCGTCTTTCTGTTTGGTGATTTTTAGTAAAGCAGCTGTATGGTGAAAAGCAAACAGAGTGTTTATTTTTGCACATCTGTTGCTGATCATAGATAGAGCCATGTTGGCTTTCTTTAATTACTTTGCTTTATGAGCATTCTTGATGTTCTGACTAAAATAATTCACTGTTCAAGTTTGCTGCTTTTGGTTTGGTATGCTATCACAGCCATATTAACTCTGTATGCTTCATTTAATTCAATTTCAACTTTTGACACTTTGTTTTATTTTATTTACAAAACCTAAAAGAAACATCAGATATTTTTTAAATTGATTTTTTAATAGATTTGTCTGTTCATTGTGTGGTTCTTAACTGAATATTTATCTCAAYGTATGACTAGAATGAGAATGCACAGATTTGATTCACGGCTGATTTTCCTATATAAATATTTTCTAGAGCCAATCGTTCCCTTTAATGCATTCTGCTAATGACAGTTTTTATAACTGTACTCGTGAACTGTCTTAACTATGAAATTCGTTTTAAACAATGCATTTTATTTCAAATACAGATTCCATTTGAACAATTCAAATTAAATTTCTGATAACTGTTTATTCCCATAATTAACTAAGCCCCTCCCACCCCTGTGATGTGATATAAAACAAAGTGAAGTAAATTGTCAAAGTGATTTGTAATGATTTGGTAACTAAAAGGATTGCTGTAATGTGTGAGAACATTCAGTTCATTAAAAGCATATCATCTCTCATATTTAAAAACCTCACAGACAAGTTTTGTTCTGTCAACAGTGTTTGTCATGAGATGAAGTGTTGCACACTAAATCTGGAAGAACTAGATCCCTGAAACATTAAACATTCATGTGTATTTTAAACACAGAGCAGCTTTCGAAATGCCAAGCCCCTCCCCCCACCACTGTCTCAACCATAATTAAATAATTCTTCTCCTATTTTACTTTCTAACTTCTCTTGTTTGCTGTCCTCCTTTAGGTCAACATAATTCCCATCATTGCCAAAGCAGACACAATTTCCAAGAGCGAGCTGCATAAATTCAAAATAAAGATAATGAGCGAGCTTGTGAGCAATGGAGTCCAGATATATCAGTTCCCAACAGACGACGAAGCCGTCAGCGAGATCAATGCCTCAATGAACGTAAGTCAATTTTTGCTACACTCCAAAAAACAACAAATTGTACTGGAAAAAAGAACAAATGCTAAGAATGTTTGAAAATACAAGATCATTTGCTCAAGCAGGAAGCACAAAACAATTTATTTTAGAATAATTAGCCTTTTTAGTCTTCTCTGTTTAATGCTGTGTATTCAGTGTTTACACACACCCTCTCATATATAAGTATACAAACGGCATACGAGATGGCACTTAATTTACCCTGGCATCTTGCTTGTACAGTATCCTGATCTATTTATAGTCTGTTCCATTAGTGACCACACACAGCAGCTTGTTCCCCTCAGCTTCAAACTGCAACTCACCAKGCCATTTTCTGAGGTAGCATACAGACATGTTTTCTACATGATGTCAGCCCTAAAGAGGTGTGGTACCTATGAAAGGAARAAAGTGTTTGTGTTTATCATTAATTAAACAAGGCTTTAAAGGGGCAAGGTTATGTGTTTCTCAGGAATATATTTAAATTCTATACGATAATGTAGTAGTATCCATGTCACCTTTTTTTGCTCCTCTGCCAGGCTGCCTCAGGACACCACAGGATTTCTCAGACATGCATGAATGAGTCAAAGTAAGACTCTGGGCATGTTTTTGATGAGAGGACATGATATAAAACTCAAAAAAGTTGATTTTACATGATATAGCCCCTTTAAACTACATCCGAGCCATTTACCAGTTCCAGTACTGCTTATGTAAACATGGCTACCAGTACATGTTTTGGTTTTGTCTGGCTGYGAAAAATAATTACCATATTTATTCAAGTATAATACGTAAAATTTAACCCATGAAATCATCCATAAAGTTGGGGGGTAGTACTATACTCGGATAAATATTTTTACTTATGTATTTTAACCGAAATATCGGCTTCATTCACAAAATGCCTGCATCCGGAAATGAGACCRTGTCGTAAAAAGCWGTTGAAACAAGCTTACCTCTGACACTCCTCCATACTTCAGAGCGAGATAATAACAGATCCAGGCAGGCGATATGGTGTGAAAAAAAGGGGGAAAGCAGTCCTGCACCTTAGTAATGATAACGAACTAATGACATTAGCGTGTGACCGAGCCACTCCTTGAACAACAACAAACACGTTCATCTGCAATGGCTGCCGTCTACCGGTGTTCTGAAAAAGTTTGTATCCCTGAAAAAAATTTCCCCACCAGAGGGGGCGCTCGCGAGTAGGAAGTAATCTGCTTTTGCCCCAGAAGTTGGTCCAAATCTCAAGTGAAGTCTCTGACTTTTGTGTTGACTCCTCCTGGTGGACTATGTGTAAAATGCCAGAATTCATATGATGCTGCTACAGCTGATTATATATTTGTTATCAAAATACCTTTTAGTACATATGTTGTTAAAATAAAATGAACAGTCCAATGATCATTTTACTGATATGTATAAAGACTGCAAAGGCTGAAAAATCTTGAAGTCTGTATGAAATTGAAGGTAGTTTGAGGATTAAATTTTTTATGCTTTTTAAGCTCAAAAAAGTGGGGGTCGTATTATACATGAGATCGTATTATACATGAATAAATACAGTAATTTAATTAGACAAGAATGAAGAAAGCAGGAAAAATAATATAAAGGATGCAATATATCATGAATGGAGACCTGGTTAAATCCTGAGTTAAAATCCTTGACCTTTTTCTTTTCAAAGCAATAAAAACTTTTTATTTTTTATTTTTTGTGCAGGCCCATCTGCCATTTGCTGTGGTTGGAAGCGTGGAAGAGGTCAAAGTTGGGAACAAATCAGTGAGGGCCAGGCAGTACCCCTGGGGAGTTGTGCAAGGTAAGAATGGTTCACACGGAAGTCAATCATGATGTGTGTGTGTGTGTGTGTGTAGGTGTGTGTGTTTGTTTTTTACAAGCAAACACAACCATGTTTACATGAAGGGGCGAGTTACAACACACACAGGGAGTGACAAACCACTATTAGTCTGAAAGCAAATGTGCGTAATTTTTATAACATTTGGTATTCTGAATCAGAGTCATAAATATGGGGAAAATAAGATTTTGCATAAGGAGATGGATGCTGTTTCATAAACCAGTAATTATATCTCTGTTTCTAATGATAATATGTTTCTTCTGCCTCTGAGTAAATAAAAAGTGAACAACAGTTGTTACTTAGACACGGTGGCAAGCAGATGTAAAGCAGACGCCAACCTAAAAATGCTTTTGTGTTTTTTCAACCTCCATAAATCGTCCAAAGAAAGGTTCACACATTTAGTCAGGAGAAATGAATCTTTGTTTAAATATTGTAAATGTCTTATTAGGCCTGTCGTGATAAATTAATCAGTTAATTGCACGATAAATTAAAATGAGGTAAAATAATCTTCATATATATAGTTTAAAATGATTTACAAACAATATCGTTTRTCGTGATCTTTTCTGAGACGGTTTATCATCCAGCAAAATTTATCGTGACAGACTTTAGTCTTATATATGCACCAATAAAGTGATACTGATCTTTTGCATGAATATTACTGAAAAAAATAAAGATGGAAGTTGCAAACTGTGTAAAACTTGTGAAGCTAAAATAAATAGTTTTTTGGTGAAATAATAATTTGTATTAGCATCAGGAGTTTAGTGTATTGAACTAAAATTCACTATTAAATAAGGTAGAGGTTATTTTTGTGCCAGTAAGTAGGATTTCACTGTTGGTGTTTTTTTTTGTTTCTGAAAAAGTTTTTTTTCTTTTATGTTTTGGATGCAAAAAATTGAATATCTGAAAACAGTATGGTAATTGTATATGAGAACTCAGTCAAAATATACCTAATGCAACTATAATGATGATCAGTAATTATTCTGTTCCAACATAAAATATTATTAAAGTTTAACAATAGAATATAATTTTAAATTGAAAATATATGAGCTGTTGAAAATAAATGTTATTGCTTTTGAATGTTTAACACTGAAGCTGACCGTCTTTCTGCATTGGTGAAAAATGTTTTCTGTCAGTGGCAATGTGGCGACTACACCCTCTGTTTGTCAGTTTATTTAT
>NW_013952558.1:525549-533643 GCF_001266775.1 Austrofundulus limnaeus | reverse complement strand
GTCCTTGCGGTTTGGCCTCCAGTATGAGTTTTTCCGCAGAAAAATAATAATAATAATAATAATAATAATAATAATAATAATAATAAAAAACGGAACAGATACAATAGGGTTCCATGCTCCGATGGAGACATGGAAACGCTGCTGCTTTGCAGCTGCGTTACCCTGCTTCCTCGGGCTTGGACCCCTAAATATATGAGCTGTTGAAAATAAATGTTATTGCTTTTGARTGTTTAACACTGAAGCTGACCGTCTTTCTGCATTGGTGAAAAATGTTTTCTGTCAGTGGCAATGTGGCGACTACACCCTCTGTTTGTCAGTTTATTTATACTCCCCCCTGTCAGAGCTGCAAGTGTGATTTCCTGCAGAAAGACACTGGAATGAAGGGCAAGYGGGTAAATGATCTTTGTAAATGTGACAGTGTGAGGCTGTCTGTGTTCACTATGATTAATCTAAGTATTATTTCTGTAATGACTACATATTTGTGTTTTCCTCTATCCACAGTATTGGATGAATCTCTTTACGCTGATGTTTCCTTTAGAGATGTCATCTTTAGTGTCAGATTTCTTGGGAGTTTTGTTTCCCACTGCTCATTCCTCTGTGTTTATGAGTTGTGGTAAACAGTTTAATTCAATAATGTGACACAGAGATGTGCTGTGAGAATATTACTGCTCATGTGGGAATTATCCTCCCTCCCTCTCTTCCTTCCTTCTACATTTACTGCTGTCTCCCTGATAGACCCCTCCTTTTCCTATTATGACCACTGACCACTCTCATTCCCACACCCTCTGAGGACTCTCTGTGGTTACTTCTGATGCCTGTTGTGTCTCTCCCGAGGGTACAGATTGTTCTGGAATCTGGAGCAAGGCAGCAGTCTAGTAACAGATAACAGCATCTCTAAAACTTGTGTGTTTTTAAGTTTCTAATATTTATTTTTCAGAGGGAAAAAAAAGCTATTTTTCAGATTTTATTACAGCAATTACCAATAAGATTGAAAACAGAAAGATAATTAACTACTGTTTATCCACATAAAAGTGAATATTATGCCAAAAAAAGATAAATATTTATTAGGAGCAGTACAGTAATATGAAGCATACCTTTACAGAAAATAAAGTGAAAATGTGCTGAAACATTGCTAAAACTGCATAGTGGCCTACATCTGTCTGCTTTATATTTTTACCTTTTATATTATTGTTCTGTTTAACTGTATGCTT
This sequence comes from Austrofundulus limnaeus, assembly GCF_001266775.1. Classification (NCBI taxonomy): domain Eukaryota; kingdom Metazoa; phylum Chordata; class Actinopteri; order Cyprinodontiformes; family Rivulidae; genus Austrofundulus; species Austrofundulus limnaeus. The sequence continues at coordinate 532,432 of NW_013952558.1, read as the reverse complement.
CAAAATGAAGACTTGAATACTCAAGCTTGTAGTCAAATTTCAGCACGTTTAATAAACTCATCTTATTGTGTGGTTTTTGTCCAAGCCTTTCAGGCAAGGGAATACTTGTCCAGATAAGATAACAAGAAATTCCTTACTGTGGAAAATAATCATCATGTTTCCAAAATTAGATTTGTGAAGAATTTATTTCTTCCCCTCATCTTGTTATTTATTTAACATTAAATATCTTGACTTGGCAACAACAAAAAAATCCTCTCTTTTAGTAGGGAAAGGAAGAACTGTTTCAGTCATTCAACACTTTTTTAAACAATCGGAGGACAACAGTGTCTTTGTTTTCCATCTTTCACTTGACTGAAAAGAGGATCTCGGTCAGTGGAAACAGTTTGCATATGCCAGATATCATTTAGATTTGTTACAGTAGCCTCTCAAAAAAGCCATGAGAAGTTTCCGTCTACATAAAGGAGGACAGAGGAAGGACTGTGCAGTGACAAAAAGAGGAGTAATTGTAGGGGAGGTTTACTGAGCGTGCTTATCTTCCCTCTTGGATCTCATGGTCCCGTTATCGTTGAACTTCCTGACATCTGTTGCATAAAACAAACTCCTTGTGTTTTCTCTCTTTTTGTATTTATTTAGCGGTATAAACATGTTGAATTGTTTTTWAATAGGAAAATAGATGTACAACAAAGGCTTTGTATTTGATCATTTATTTGAATGTTTTTTTTGGTACATAATTGGCACTTCCTGTGTAATTAAGCTGATAATGATGTTTGTGAAATTGTAACTATGGTACCAAAATCAGGAGCAGATAATTGGAGGACGATTTGCAAACAAATTGAGTTTGAGGTCAAGTCTTGTCTTCTGCTTATGTTTTCATAATATTTCAGTAAGCTCTTGTATACAGCAGAATAAAGATGTGTAAAATAAAGGACTCACTGTCKTTTAGAGTTCAGTTTCATAGGCACTGTTTAAAATTATCTGGACATGGGACGTACTCTGGGAAAGCTCAGATTTCTATGATTTGATCAATAAAACGTTTTATGGTACAKTGAGCACAGCAGGTACAACTCTTGAACAAAGCCTTATAGCAGTTCATTGGTTTCTATCTGTAATTTACTGTCTTTATTTTTAATATCAAAGATCACTGTAAGCTAGACTCCTGTGGGGGGTACTCCGAGAGTATGGGGTACCAGGCCCGTTGATACCGTCTGTTAGGTCCCTGTACGACCGGTGCCAGAGCTTGGTCCACATTGCCGGTAAGTGGGACTCGTTTCCGGTGAGACTTTGACTCCGCCAAGGTTGCTCTTTGTCACCGATTCTGTTCATAACTTTTATGGACAGAGTTTCTAGACGCAGCCAAAGTGTTGAGGGGATCCTTTTTGGTGACCATTTTGCATCAGCAATGTGGCCATAAGACCACCTTTGGATGGAGCCTGAGTGATTGGCTCTGAAATCATTCTCTTGTCTTGATGGTGTTCACACATGTGCACCTTTTTGCAGATGATGTGGTTCTATTGGCTTCATTAGATCGTGATCTCCAGCTCTCACTGGAGCGGTTCACAGCWGAGTGTGAAGCGGCCGGGATGAGGATCAGTGCCTCCAAATCCAAGACCATGGTCTTGAGCTGGAAACGGGTGCCTTCTCCGAGTCGGGGAGGAKGTCCTGCCCCAAGTGGAGGAATTTAAGTATCTCGGGGTCTTGTTCACGAAKGAGGGAAGAATGGAGCGGGAGATGACAGACTAATTGGTGCTGCATCTGCAGTGATGCAGGTGCTGTACCGGTCTGTCATGGTGAAGCGAGAGCTTCGCCTTCTGGCTCAGCTCTCGKTTTACTGGTCGGTCTATGTTCCTACCCTCATCTATGGTCACAAGCTTTGGGTAGTGACCAAAAGAACGAGATCGTGGATACAAGTAGCTGAAATGAGTTTCCTCTGCAGGGTGTCTGGGCTCTCYCTTAGAGATAGGGTGAGAAGCTCGGTCATCTGGGAGGGACTCAGAGTAGAGCCGCTGCTCCTCCACGTCGAGAGGAGCCAGTTGAGGTGGTTCATCTGGTTAGGATGCCTCCTGGACGCCTCCCTGGTGAGGTATTCTGGGCACGTCCCACTGGAAGGAGACCCAGAGGAAGACCCAGGACACACTGGAGGATCTATGTTTCTCAGCTGGCCTGGGAACAACTTGGGATTCCCCCGGATGAGCTGGCCCAAGTGGCTGGGGAGAGGGAAGTCAGGGTCTCTCTGTTTTAGGCTGCTGCCCCCGTGACTCGAACCCGGATAAATGGAAGAAAACGGACGGATGGACTGTAAGCTAGAATGTTTCATTTTAAATAATGTTCTCAGTGTTTGTTTTTCCCCTAAGATTACTGATTTGTAAATTAGTTGTCAGTTCAGCTAAATTCTCAACATGTTTATAAGTGACTCAGAGCATATTTCCATTGCATCAGCAAAATGAATGTGGCCATGAGACCACCTTTAGATGCAGCGTGAGTGATCGGCTCTGAAATCATTCTCTTGTCTTGATGGTGTTCACACATGTACATTGTACTTTCCTCTTAGATCACACCAGCTAGGGTGAATACCCTGAATAGCCCCTTTATGTGAGCTGATTTCTATGCTCAGGTATTTTGACAGCTCACCACTGCAGGTGGTCAGAAAATTGGCTCTAATTTAGCCCTCGGTGGGTGGTCGGTACAGTGTGGTTATCAGAAGCCAAATAAGCAGACAGTTTTAGATCTGGATGCCTCTYTTAACTAATGATTGTTTTTGAAGCTTTAGAGTAGACGGACTCTGAGGGTGATTATTTTACTTTCTCTCTTGTCTCTGTCTAATAAGACCTTGTTTTTTCCTGAGATGGGTGGGTTTATCAGGCACGCTCTTTTCTGTTGCATAGTTCACTTGTGGTTTGGTGTCATGCTCCGCAGGCTTCATTCCTCTCATTTTTCACCACGAAAGCTGAATACCATCTCAATTAAGACTTTTAAAAGTCACTTCTGATGGCTTTACATTTTTACTTTCTGCAGTTTCTAGTAATAATATTTAAAATTAATATTAAGGGGTGTCCTGATACCAGTTTTTGTCAAACTGGGTAGGTACAAGTATGAGTACTTTGTTTTGGGTACACGCCCATACTGAGTACCAACACAGAGTACTTTCTGAGTTAGAACTTAACCATTACACAGTGATTTTAAAATACACATTAATTCTAAACGGCTCTCATTTCTTAGGTCTACAGACCCTCTGACTATTAAATCAAATATACAACATGAATTATATGATATGTTATTGAGGTACTTTGTATGATTATGAGTACGTACTTACTTAATTGCATTGGGTCCAAAACCAGTATCAGTATCAGGACACCAATACTTAATGTACATCTTAAACAATGTCTTGTCATACAGGGATTTGAGAGTTCATTGTTGCCCTCCRAATCCAGATGGTAGTTGGCTTTCGAGATTTGGTACAGATGAATGTTTACAGATACCTGCTTCCATTTAAGAGTAACCCTAACCATTGTGTGAAATGAAGACTACTTTTATTTGTGACTGTGCCAGAAAKGCTTTGCTGTTCTGTAAAATTGTCTACAAATGTTTTTTTAAGTTATTTATATTTTAAATGACCTGCGTAAGTTTGTTTTAGGTTCAAGCTTTTCAACCAGTGAGTTGGAAAAGTAGAAGAAAAATGAGTAAACATGGGAGTGAAAGATTTCTTTCAGGATGGGAGCCAGCACAGCTTCAGGCTTCAGGGTAGCTGCTTGTCTTGTGTTCGTAATACGCCTTGGATTCAGTTTTTAATCCATAAAGGCTTTAAAAGTTATTAAATATTTTTTTCCTCTTGACTGCCAAAGGCAAAGGGGAGTTCAGAAATATTTTTGTATCTAATGAGGGTTGTAGGAAAGTTGCTGTAAAGGAGGATTGTTGTGGAGTTCTAGGCACCAGTATGGATTGTATCATATCAGCAGATGACTTTGCAAAGCTTCCCCAATGTATTCTTGAAATAAAATAAATTATTCTTCTGGTTAATTCTTTCACCAGGATGCACTTTCAGACAGTGTCATCATGAAGTAATTTTTACAGCCTTAATAAATTATGAACATTTCAGAATGTCTGAAACCTCACCTGTTAAATGCTGAGTCGATTTTCTTGAATATACAAATTTGTTTTACTCATTCAAATAAAGTAAAACTGTTAAAAGATTATTTTTTTATACTTTTCCAGAACAGTATATTGTTAATCTGAGGTGACTCGTGACTAAAGAACAGAATGRAAATGAGGCCCGGGGCAACACCAGTGCTCCTGTTCTACATTTACCCTTTATGCCCTTTCTGTTCTATAAAATCATTTAACTGTGACACTCACTCTGACTTTATGTTGAAAACTGCAGTAGTTTTTTTGTAGTCTCTTATCTTGGTATGTGTGGAATTCAGAAATTAATTCTACTGTGCAGACTGACATTCCTAAAGAGATGGGTGTAACCTTTTTAGTTTAAGACAATATGAACTTTTTCTTTAAAAGGGACATATCATTCATCTTTTTTGTGTGCTTGGAGTCTCTAGGAGTTCAAAAAATTTAAATTTAGACTCTCCATGCTCGATGTCTCTATATTCTTTTTGGGTCATATTTTTTAATCTGTCCAGAGACAGGTTAAAAAGAGACAGAGACAGTAGTGCTGTCTCTGTAGTGCAAAGTAGTGCAAAGAGACAGTAGTGCTGGGCATTATGACCAAAATTTTATATCACTGTATTTTCAACATTTACACCAGTTTCACGGTATATCAAGTATTTTTCTTTTCATCACAGGTCAGCTGATAATAAAATGTACWAACACTGCTTATTAACTTTTCTCTTTTACTGTACCTCTGTCTGTGTCGCTGTTTCCCTCCTCTAAACGTCTTTTCTTCTCCTCCTGGTTGGAGACAGTAGTAATGCATTTTGGTCCAGTCGTGAATTCAATTCAGTTTATTGTCATTATACTGAAACAGGGTTGTACAGTGCAACAAAATGCTTTTAAGCAAGATCTCCAGTGCAGTAACAAAGGACATAGTGCAGACAAGACATAACGTGCATAAACATTAGACACAAACATTAAATACACATTAAATAGTGTGTATGATGTGAAGTAGGTGTGGACAATGGACAGTCTATGATTGTTCAGGTTGTGGCTGGAGTGGCTGGGGTCACCAGTTTAACAGCACGGGGAAAGAAGCTGTTCTTGAGTTTGGTGGTTCTGGCTCTGATGATCCTGTTCTTCTTCCAGATGGCAGGGGTTGAAACAGGAAGTGGCTGGGGTGGGTGGGGTCAGAGGAGATACTGACGGCTTTCTTCACACATCTCTTGTTGTAGAGGTCCTGCATGGGGAAAATATTATTTTTGGGTCAATTGTTTTGTGTTATTTAATAAAGATTAAGAGCAAGACTCACCTTGCACACCAGTCAACTCAATTCCACTACAAAACTACTTCCCCCCGGCTTTTCACAATAGAAGCTTGTTAAAGTYTCCATGCGTCTCCACGTCTCCAAATAAGCAGCGGAATCACMACCCGCCGCTGCAACAAACTGCTCAACAATAACATTAGCATGCTAACGCACATAGCATTGCAGCGAGGAAAAGTGTCCCCCGGGAAACAGTTCACTGCTGGCTGTGACGAAACGTTCCGCGCGTGTTCAGGCTATTTAAACCGGTATGTCGGTATTCAGAAAATTCATATCATAACAAAAATTAAAAACGGTATTCAGTACGAACCGGTATACTGCCCAGCACTAAGAGACAGCCTCAAAATGAGTTGATCTGAGACACAGCTCAGAAAAGGGGTGAAAGAGGGCATTGTTGAGTTTCAATAAGGAGGATTTCAGACCAAAGCATTGCGGTTGCACTATATATAGACCTCAACCTAATGATTTAAATGTGAAAAATGATTTAAAAGCAGGATATGTCTTCTTTTGAATAGATGATTACGCTGAACTWTGTTTTATTAATTCCTATTTGAGAGTTTTTACTGCCCTGAATTTAATTATGTCTTAATTATGGCTTTTATTTTTATTCTCAGTTGAGAACGAGAGCCACTGTGACTTTGTAAAACTCCGAGAGATGCTGATCAGAGTGAACATGGAAGACCTGAGGGAGCAGACGCACGCCCGCCACTACGAGCTGTACCGGCGCTGTAAGCTGGAGGAGATGGGCTTCAAAGATACAGACCCCGACAGCCAGCCTTTCAGGTAAGGAGCGCGGACGTGTACAACACGTTCGCTGAGCGCACGAAGAGCCAAAAGGCGCTGAAACCCAAAACCCCAAACCACAATGTTACTCAGCTGTCAACAGTGGATAAAAACCCTTTATTGTTCTAAAACAATACATCTATTTCTGTCTGTCTTCACTCACTCCTTTTTGTCTTCACGTTTTTCTGCCCTGCAGTCTCCAAGAGACATATGAGACCAAGAGAAAAGAGTTTTTAGGAGACCTGCAACGGAAAGAAGAGGAAATGCGACAAATGTTTGTTAACAAAGTAAAAGAAACTGAAGCAGAACTCAAAGAAAAGGAGAAAGAGGTGAGGTGGAATGAGTAAAGGTCCAAAYATTTTCAACTCTAAATGACTGCTGATGTTAACATGTTGTTACTTTTAGAGGAATTTCTTTTTAAAAACTGACTCAAAGCATAATGGGCTTAATGTGAAAGTCATCATTAAAAACAAACAATATCTATGGGTTTATTACACATTTTGAACTACAGAGCAACTGTTACTTCATGTGTTAAGTACATTTTGGCCAGTACTTTTTGTACTTTTACTAAAGTAGTACTTTAGTAAAAGTACAAGTATCTTACCAAAAATTACTTTGGTAAAAGTTAAAGTCTCCTTTAGGAATATTACTTTAGTAAAAGTCTTAAAGTATCTGATA
>NW_013952558.1:521148-525459 GCF_001266775.1 Austrofundulus limnaeus | reverse complement strand
GTTTCAGTTTATATACATATATCAAGGGTGTCCAAACATTTTCCCCAAAATGTAAATCTATCTGAGGGCTGCGGCCAAATGCAATAATATAATTCTTCAAATACAAATATTTATTAAGTACAGTACTTTTATTGTAATGATTAGTATTCATTTTTTACAATAACAAGCTGGAATGGGGAAAAAAAGCAAAAATGAAATAAAAGTAACGACTTTCTACTTGCCTTTTTTTTAAATGTTAGGAGTAGAAAGGACATATAATTGTGTGAAAATGTAAGAAGTAGAAGTAAAAAGTTGGCTGAAAAATAATTACTCAAGTAAAGTACAGATACCCAAAAATTCAACTTAAGTACAGTAACAAAGTATTTGTACTTAGTTACTTTACAACTCTGATTTTGGCTCACATGGCTCAATAATTCAGGCTGAGTTATAGTCGTGCTTTGGAGCACGCGCACTGTCGCCGGCAGTGGAAGTGTTTATACTTGGTGCTTACATTGCTGTAGATTTCACTAAAAAATGTGGAAGAACACTTTATAACTTGTGAAAATGAAAGTAGGAGAGCGAAAGCTCCACCATTTGYGGAGTTATGAAAATTCGGAGGTGCACGACCAYGCATGGGCCGTGGATTGTGCCCGGTGCGACGTGTCAACTATAAACCTAGCTTTACTGTTTTGATAAATGTTTTTTCTGACTTTTGTTTGCCACAAGTTTACGCTCAAAAGGCAGCAAAGAAACTAAACTAAGTCGTCAGAAGTTTTGTAAATAATAGAAGCAACGACTGAAATGAGCTGTGATGGCATTTTATAACATGATTTCTGTTCATTTGTTAGGTTTTCACTTCAACTTACTTAAACATGACATGCAGTGTGGTCATGGATACCACAGAGTTGTTCCTAAATAAAGCACTTATGCAATGTCTGAAATTCAAAACTTTTTCCTTATAAGGCTCTGGATGAACTGTCAGTTCTGGTTTTGCGTCAACACATAAAGTGTTGCTTATGAGCTCCCTGCATTGATTCAATGATTTTGTTATAAGAGACAAATAGTACACAAGTGAATAAAGTATGATTTTGACAAATTTGTTGTTGGAATCAAATTCAAAATGTGTGTTTTTATATATGAATTAAAAATGAGTTGTATTAAAATGTATTTTCCTTATCTTTTTTTCCCTACTGCCTCCTCCTTCAGCTGCATGACAAGTTTGAGCAGCTGAAGCGGATGCACCAGGACGAGAAGAGGAAGGTGGAGGAGAAGCGACAAGACCTGGATGAGGAGATGAACGCCTTCAACAGGAAGAAAATGGCCAGCGAAACGCTGTCCTTATCTCAGCCCCTGAAGAAAGACAAGAAAAAGTAAGACAGTTCCTCCTCAATCACTCACTCCCTTCATTTTTCCTTCAGAAACAGGACGCTGCCTTCCCAAAGCCGTCTGATTTTTCTTTAAGGAGCCAAGCTTCCTTGCATTGTCTGCCTCCTGCCTTAAAGACTCTGTMCTTTTGTAGATTTCTTCCTCTCTTCCTTTCTTGTTTTTGCTATTTAACCCCATTACTTCTAAGCAGGAAGTGTGCATTCTGTCCTGCAGCAAAGCGCCTCATTAACAAGCCTTTAAAGGAGTGTGCCATGCTGATGTCGACTTATCTCCAAAACACCAGCATTTCAGCCGTTTTTTTAAGAGCCTGGCATGTGTTAAGGAAACTTCCTCCCATTTTTTTCCTCTGCCCAAGCTTAACATTTCCTGTGCTTTCACCCKTTCCCCTTTGCTCTGCTCTAATTATTTTTGAATACTCAGGGAGGCAGTAAACCTTTCTTTTGCAGCAAAAAGCTCTGAGATAGATGCAGGTTTTAGATTAAAATCTAAAACAGGAATGTGTTGATGTTCACACTACAGTTGAAACATACATTAAAAGGTTTTTGTAGTAATTCTTGAATTTTTGCCTTCAAAATAACTACTGGCCTTTTTTTGTTGTGTAGGATGAGTGTGAGCTGCAAGAGATATGATGCTGCATTTTTATTTCCTGCCTTACTGGCTTTTTAAATTTAATTTAAAGTTGTAGATGCAATCAGTCAAAAGCGCTAAAAAAACCATCAGCAGCAGATTGATTATGAAAGTCTCATCTTAAAGACATAGTGACTGGTAGGCAAGGCTATGAGGAAAATTGTCTAAATTGCAAGTTTAGAGCAAATAAAACATGAGCTCCAGCATCTTAGTTTCTGCCTTTGTCTTCTGCACAACATTGAATTTAGGATAAGAGAGCTGAAGTTGATGGTTGAGAGTTTTAAGCAGCAGTTTGTTGAGTGAATTGCACAGAACGTGAAGTTTCTCATCGTGGCAATTTCATTTTCTGAGGTTTTAAAAGTTGAGAATTAGACACGTGGCGCCATCTTGTGGCTGTTTGTGCACATTGTTGTGGATTCTGCTGTCAGAAATTGAGCTTCCATTTTGTGATTTTAAGTAGTTTCTCAGATCTCAAGCTCTCTGTTTCACAGTGAAGGTAGATATGATTTTAAATTTAAATAATCACTAATATTGGCTTTAAAGCTCACTGCAGCACCGCTTTGCTTCAGTGTTCACTTAATTTAAATCTTTTTTTAAATTAAAAAAGTAATTTTCAGTTGATGATTTCATTCATTCACTTCCTTTTCTTTATTGTTTCATTGTTTTTCAGTTGATTTGTGGGCGCTGTACACCCATCCACACACCACCATGGATTTGTCCTCCATCATCATAGCAACATCTGGCTGTTTTTTGTTTTGTTTTGACATTCCATCTTGACATTGTGCACATGGACCAAACACACTGAGGATGATGATGGTGAAGCCACAGGAGAGGGGTGAAAAATGAGGAGAAATATTCAYGTTCCATCAGTGGCCATCTCATTAACTCAGGGGTTTTTGTTTTGATTTTTTTTCTGTGCTGTTTTGGACATTTTTATATTTGTTTTATTTTCTTTTCAATGATTTAAATAATTTCTGTGTTTTTTTTATTTTCTGTGTTTTGCCATCTGCTATCTAAACAGCAATAAGACTTTAAAACTTTTCATTTTGACTTCTTGGTACTACAACACACCTGCTTAAAGTATGTATTTAAACTGTAAGCGGTGCTTGATGTCAGTGGACTGAATTTTAAATTTAAAATATCTTAAATAAAGGTTGTTCTTAACTTTATCTTAAACATTAGACCCTTTTTAAAATATTGTTCAGAAGTTATATCTGTTCAACGTTTTCCAATTGAAGAATCTAGCTTAGTAGAATCAGTCCCTGCTTAGATTGAGTCTAAATGTTTAAATAGCATCGTGTCAAGCCATAACTGAGTACCTGTATGCTGTATAATTTGCATTTACAAAGGTACTGACAACCTAAAATTGTATTGAGTCTTAAATCTATGCAATATTCTTGTGATGTAACTCAGTAAAAGTATGTGAATATTTTCTAGAGCTTACAGTAAATGTACTAGTTTTTAAATATTATGACACATAAATAAGATAAGAAGCCTCATATGATGCTGTTCATTGTTTTGTAAGTGGTTTAACATTATTTTAAACTGTGGAATCCCAACTATGAAGCCAGTAAAACACAGGATTCAGGTAAACATTCAAACCTCGGCTCGCTGTAGTTTTTATTTTACACTCCGACACGAAGAAGAGAGCAGCTGTATTTACTGTCTGTTGTTGCAAATAAAACCTCCCCTCCCCCTCCTGACTGTGAGGCCTCTCTCTCTGCCGTGTTGTGTGTCTGCATTCAACACAGGCAGGTAAAAGGACGCACTCAGAGACGAGGCTGTCAGCTGGAGATGCAGGGTTTCCTGCTGGTGGTTTGCTCAGATTAAAACTACTTCTGCTCTCAACGCAGTGATGCTGGGGGGTCAGCACATATGTTTGGTTTGCCAAAGGTGGAGTGTGTGAGTGAAGAGAGAAATATGCACGTTATTCACTTTGAGGAAGTGTGTGACATGTTTGTGTTCCTGTGTAAGCTACATTTACTGTGGAGATTTTTGCTTCAGACTTGTACTATTGTGAGTTGGGGGATTATGCACAAGTGACTTTTTTGAGCCTTTTATCGTGCTATAATCATCAAAAACATACTCAAAGTGTTGTTTTGACTCATACATGAACACTAGCACCGCCTATTTGTACAAAGCTCCTCCCTGGAGCTCAGTCAGCAGGTAARCTCGTGCCCCACAGAGGACCCATCCCTCAAAACTTTGTTGTGAAGATGTACTGAAGTGGGAGTGTCTGAAATGGTAGGATGTTCTTAAAGAGAGGCCGATTTCAAGGTGTTTAGAAGCAAGGTCAGTTGTATTTTTGATATATATATA
>NW_013952558.1:507398-519454 GCF_001266775.1 Austrofundulus limnaeus | reverse complement strand
GAGCTGGAAAACCTCTAAAACATGCAGGATAGCGGCCCTCGAGGACTGGAGTTTGACACCCCTGATATACAACAAAGTATTGAGATGAACTTTTGTTATTGACCAAATACTTATTTTCCACCATTATTTGCAAAAAAATTCTTTAAAAGTCAGACAAAATGATTTTCTCAAATTGTTTTTCACATTTTGTCTCTCATAGTTGAGGTCTACCTATGATGTCAATTACAGGCCTCTCTCATCTTTTTAAGTGGGAGAACTTGCACACCTGGTGACTGACTAAATACTTATTTTCCCCACTGTACTTTAATCAGACGATTTCTTTCCTTTTACATTCAGCAGCTTGCATCTGTGACCCTTCACATAMGGCCAAAGTTAAATGTGCATCTTCATCTTTTGTTTTTAAGGGGTTTTTTTTGTAAGGACTTTGCCAACATCATTACTATTCTGTGCACCACCTGCGGGGCTCACTGGATCTCATCCAGCAGCACAATATGTTCAGAGCTCTGTGTTCTGTCCTTTAACACCAACACGCCRCGCTAACACAGCTGAATGATAATCACTTTCTGACAGGATGCTGCAACAGCTGCTGCTCGTTTCTAAATGCTGTGATGGATTTCAGCTTCACAGCTTTGAAAAGGAAAAAATACTCAGGTTGAAGTCCTTCAACAATTTGGGAAATTAGCTTTTTCTTAAAAACGATTCTGAACTCAATTAGCTCGATGAAAATCCAGGTTGCACATTGTTATAAAGAAAATGAAGGTTATTACACTTCCTAAACTTTTTGAATACTTTAACACCTCAAATCGTTAGGAAACTGGTTTTGAATTATTTGAAGAATGGCAATGAAGAGAGTTTTTAAAACAATTTAACTTTTCGTTAAGTCTGKTTCAGAAGCTCCTTTGAGCATATTTAGGAGACACGAAAATCATGTTTTACTATTTTACACAAATATGACAAGCATCAGAAATTTGCAAATACTTAAAATGTTTCATTATAATCTGAGAACTCTTAAAATAGCATTACATGTAAACTGGCAAAAAAAGACAGAAGCAGGAGCCTGTTTTTTTTTAAAAGGTTTACTGAAATTTCCCTGATCTGTTCCTTTCGGTGTTGCAGAATAACAAACATTCTCTCTGCAGGAAGTACATGCTGGGGTAGAATCAGTCAGCCTGGACACGTTTGAAACTGAGACAGCTCACTTAAAAAAAGCTTTCAAAAACAAACAACTTTGATTATAGTTCGTTATGATTACTTTCAGGGTCCGAGCTTAAGATCCCCCCTCAAACCAAGATTCGCAAATCAGCAAAGACTGAATACTTTGGAAGCTGTAGCTTTATTTCTGGGATCAAAAATGAAAACTTATGGAATAGCTGCCTTAGTAGATGAAGGAAAAGGGAAGGAATAACATGAAACAATACCTTATTTTAGTCACTGAGCAGCTTGGTCCAGCTTATTAAACGCTGTCAGTAACCAGTTCACATTAGAAACAATTATTGCTGAGGCTCTTCAGTGTCCTTTGGCCTTCAGAACCTCTGAACTTACTGCATAACCATCAGCCAACATCAAATACTGCCTAAATGACCACATTTGTACCTTTCACTAAGTAAACTGGCAGCACTGGATAATCACAGCCAGTGATTAGTTAGGAAATAAAAACAGGATGCTTTTCCCAAATTTCCAGTCACATTATTTGTGCTCATGAACATTTTAATTRGAAATCCTAAAAAATAATGCCATTACGAATGCTAATTTCACAATTTTAAACACATTTAGCTATTCTGCTCTAGTGTTGAACTAATCTCCCAAAGGTGCTTTGATATGTAAGCATAGTTGCATAAAGTAAAAAACACACTGAAGTACAGAATAAAAACATTTGCATCATTTAGTCAGAAGAGTAAAGCTTTTGTAAATAAGTGGTAAATAAAAACACTTAACTAAAACGTTTAGTAGAAATTACAAAGAATAAAAAAGGTTTTTTTTCCTTCTCAAAAAGCTAGTCTCTTAAAGTGCTTTGTGGCTCTGAGGAGGAACCTGAGCACCAAGATACGTTACAAACATAAAAAAAGCTTTTATTACTGAACCGTTTCAGATGGGTGAAAACTTGAAAAGGAAAAAAAAAAGTAATCTCATGACCAACTGCTTTAAAATCCTCTGGATACACGAGTTCACATGATCCAGCTGTGCATTTATTGCTCAGAGACTTCCTGCTAGTTGACAGCAGGGTGCAGCGGAGGACACGGGGAGACGCCTTTTTGCTCCGATGCAAACAGACCCTCCTCTGGATGCGTCTCCTCTCTATACAGACGTCTAAAACCATCACAGTAGTCATCCAAGTCTTGTTCGCTGCCGCTGCGCCCCCTTCTGGCCAGCCCGTGGCACAGCGAGGGGCTCTGGACTTGCTGCCCCTGAATCTGACAGCCGTCGAGGATGTAGACAGAGTTGTTCGGCAGRGCGAACTCCAGACTGTGTAGGTACTCGTCCACGATCTCTTTACAGTGGATGAACTTGACACTATCGATCTGGGAGAAACAAAAAGTAAAATGAGGTCGACTGAATCAAAACACTGGGTCCAACTTTTCAAAGGCAAGCATTTGACTCAAACTACTAAAATGAATCGTCAAGGTTTGTAAACTGGCATTAATATTTAAAACTCCTATTTCTTTTAAGTAACATCCTTAATGAAAAACCTGTTCTTAAATTAGGAAATCAGAAAAGATACTGAAATGTGCCAACACGTGCCTTTAAAAAGTATTTTTTCCAAATATGTATCCCATCACACTAAACTGAGGATTGAATCAACAAATCTTATTTAAAAAGGGGCAGTATCATGTAAAAAAAAAAAAATCAACTTTTGAGTTTTATATTATGTTATTATATTATACTCATAAAAAACATGCCCAAAGCCTTGCTTTGACTCATTCATGCATGTTTGAGAAATCCTGCAGCGTTTTTAGGAAGTCATGCTGAGGAGCAAAACGACAGGTGGGGACTAGAAACGGCACCAGGGACGTGTCTTTAAGTTGAACTTCCTCATCATGGAGCACCCCACACACCCAGCCCATGACTCCTGCAGGCTCTCAGGTGAAAGTGAAACTTAACTGTCTGCTGAGCTCTCAACACTACTTCTCACTCAGTGAAGCTCTTTTCAGATTAAAATTACCTTTGAGGAAATGTATTCTCAGATGTCAAGTATACTGCATCATAGCAGCCCCCCTCCCCCCGTGAGCATGACCCCCCAACACTGAAATGGGCAGGACAGAAGCGGAAGGTGGTTCTTAAAGAGACAGAGGCCAATTTCAAGGCATTTAAAAGAGAAAGTGATGAGAAGATAAGTTTATTTTTTATGTAAACATAAAAAAACAATTTAATAACAGCTAAAGGTGACATAGATGCTATATCTAGTATTTAAATGTATGCCTGAGAAACACATAATATTGCCCCTTTAAGTTAGTGAGGGATTTTTGATGTCTCTTTGTAGTAGAAACCGCTAACAATATTTGGATATTAAGATTTACCAGTTGGAAGGAAAGAAAAAGCCCTGTAATAGGTCGCAGGGTAAAATGACAAAAATTTAAGGCGGTTTTGCTCAAAATGATGGGTTTTTTTTTTKTAGCTACAGCTCCAAAAAAAAAAAAAAGTCTCCAAAAACATTTAAAATTATATTGCACATATTTAAAACAACCTGTAGATAAATTTATTATATTTTGACAAAATGCAACGTTTGCAAATGTTTAATTTTAATGTTTAAACTATATCTGCCTAATTCTCCACATCCTAATCCTCAGCTTGATGTGACGGGTCACATGTATCAGCATTATGGTAAAATGTCATTTTGGTTGAATTTTTATTCGTTGAATAATACCTTTTTTATATTTAATGAACACTACTAAACTTTGAAAATGTCTTTTTTTTTAATTAAGCTTGGTAGATTCTTCCTAACGAGCACTGATCATGAAGCGAGTTGGAAAGCCTTCCAGCTGGCCTGAGCCCATCTCTTACGTGTGCTTTCTTCAGTAGGTCGGTGAAGACAGCGAACCAGTCGGGCGTGAGCGCCTCCAGCTCCAAAGTGATGATGGCCAAGGCCAACGTGGAGCCTTTGAACTGCCAGAGCTGGTGGCAGGCCATACAGTGCTGCACCTGCCTGGTCCACAGCGACACCTGGAGGCCCGGGGGCCTCTTCTGATGCCTGGGATCAACAGGGAGCATGYGGGGGTCCGCGATGGAGTCGACGCCGCAGCCGAGACTGATGGACGGAACGAGGCTGGGGTGGCCGGAGACGAGCAGGGCGTGGAACTAGAGGAGAGCGAAAAACAAAAAATGAGAAGAGGCCAAAATTTTAGCATAATGATGTCACYGTTTTTATTGTCCATCTGTCATCTATATTTAACATTCATATTTAACACACACCAACTTTAACATGACAAAACAGTCATTCATGACATCATCTGTTGGTAATTACCTAATCTTTCCCAAAGTGTTTGTTGCCATAATAAGAGCTCCATAATTTGCTCTCAGAAAACCAGTCTTATGATCAGGGGTAGACATAAGGATATTTTTCAGGTTGTCCAGCGGACAGCCTGTTGACAAAACCTGGTTGTCCGCAAAACAATCTCAAGAAAAATGTAATTTAACAAGTATATTGTTCTGTAGACAAAGTTTATTAYATATAATTGYTCTCAGTCAGCCAAGTGTACAGGATCATCTTGAATAAAACTTCCTCATTCTCTTCTTGAAATAAGAGTATTTAAGGCTCAGGGAGTAAAGCATCAAAAACTTTCTGCTCATAGGTCAAACATTTTCACTTAAATAGGAGAATACTGTGTACATGACCTTATTAAAAGTTACAGTTTAGTGTTCTGTTTGGTTTTACCAAGTTTTTTTCTCCCTTTCATTTTTACAAACGACGGACACTCAGAGAACTTTAATCAATGTCTTTTTTTTCTTGGTTGTCCAYCGGACAACCAGGAGACAGGATCTGGTTGTCCGAAATGAAAATAGGTTGTCTCGGACAACCTAAACAATGGTTGTGTCTACCCCTGATGATCACCATGTTTGTGTCTTGTTTGTGTTCTCATTTGTGTGCAGAACGTATCAAACCTGTGTGGGAGCTCAGCCGTTTCGTTATTTTGGTGACAAACATCCACATCACTACTTGGATGGGCTCAGCTGACTCAGGCTACAGCAGCCTTTGGTTTACACGACAAACAGTGAGCTACTGACAAGCAGCTGGTGAAGAAATTCACAATCTGTGCATTTTTCTGGTTTGTTGCAGAGGTTTTGTTTATTCATGTATATTGTGTTTCATTTATGTGCTTTAGTTTGTCTCGCAGAAAATAAGCCATGTGTTGAAGAAAAAGTGGGGTTGTACTGGGAGGTAGATTCAGCACTATGGTGCCAGAGTCAGAAATGTACTCTTGAAAAACATATATGTTGAGGAAATATTAGGCTAACGCAACAAAACAAGTGATTTGTGAACTTACAATCAGCCTAATGTGGAGAACCGGTAGCATTGCACAGCTGACTGTACCTCTCAGTTTTACTCAGATGCAGAATTACTCTGAGGAGTATCGATGGATAATCTCTGTAAATCCTTAGTTATTCGTATAAAAAGTGTCACAGTGAAGAGTCTGTGGAAAAATCTGTTCTGTAGATAAAGAACTTCAAAAGAGAATGCAAAATATCCTTTTTCAGGGCAGATGTATACATCGTATAATTGTGAAATATTTACAGTAAAGTTATTGAAATATATTTATTTGAATATTATAAAGAAAAAAATGTCTTTATTTTATTATAGTTTTATTCTTACATGATGTATTTTTATTTTAAAAGTCTTGGATTTTGTAACAGCTGAAGTGATATTACCTAATTATAATAGATAAACTGCACTCCTGTGACTTCAATCTAAATCAGATCCTCAGACTGTAACAGAGAGGTACAGTTTGAAATGGGAGAGGATTTTGCCTTTCAGTAACAGTTATAGGTTTTGGCTTTAAAAAGGTTTTAAAGAGACAAATATATTGATGTTGCTTCACGAGGGAATGTAGGTGGTTGGAAAMGAGACTAAAGCCCAATTTACACTGCGTCCGCTCCAACCTCTGCAGTAAAAACACGCATTATAAATCAATGAGAGCATTTACACTGCATCTGCAYGGCGGCACAAGGCAGCAGCATCACAGCCATCCGTCAAAATCAGAATCAATCCTATTTTTGCCAGATGGCTACAGAAATCACACATCACCAACAGAAAAAGAAATAAGCACAACATCCGTATCTAAAATAAGTCACTGAAAGACAAATCCTAGCCAGGGGTAGACATAAGGATTTTTTTTCAGGTTGTCCAGCAAACAACCTGTTGACGAAATCTGGTTGTCTGCAAAACATTTTGGTTGTCCAAGAAAAAAAAAAAAAAACTCAATTAAAATGTAATATAACAGGTAGGCTATATTGTTCTGTATACAAAGTTACTGTAAACAAATGTTCTCAGTCAGCAAGTTAACAGTTTCAGGAGCTGCTTGAGTAAAACTCCTCATCCTCTTTGAAATAGAGAGCAAAAATCAACATCCAACAACCATAAACTTCCTGCTTACAGGTCAAACATTTTTATTTAAATTGTAGTATAGCCTACTGTCTATATGACCTTATTAAAAGCTACAGTTTAGTGTTCTTAGGACTGAGACTTTCTGGATAAAGGGGATTTAAACAGCTCTTCTGTCATTTTAGTGTTTTCAACTGATGTATTTATTAAAAATATATAACAAGAAGTTCTCTGCATAGAAAAAACAATTTATTTTTACTGTTTTTTTAACCAAACTGACAAGTTTCTCCACTACAATTGTTGTGTAATGTAAAGGCATTGAAACCCCTGGTTAAATTTAGAAGATATTATGATTAACTACAAGCACCTGAAGCTGACTCAGAGAACTCCGTGATTTTAGAGGAAAATCAAAGTCAAATGTAGACACGCCCCCCCCTCGCAGTGGTTCGCTTGCGCACCACTCGCGTGATTAATACAAATTTTTTGCTAAATTTACCAATTTGTGATGCTCATTATACACATAAATATGTGAAGGGGTTGACTTATGGAATCTTAAGTCCCGGGCCGGTCAGGGCCGTGGTGCGCGTGAAGAGGTGCTGCGGCTGCGGTCAAACTGCCTCTCAGCCCTCGCTCAACCAGTCAGATCTGTCGCGGTTTTGCTGTGCTTGTAAACACACAGTGTTACAGGAGAAATGCTGCGAGGTGCTTTTAAAAAGAGAACATATAAAATACGACGTAATTCTCGGTGGAAAATAGCTCAGGCGAACACCYCCCGGGAAAACCCTCAGCKTTTCCTGGACTGAGTGAAGCTGACCCCCCACCCACAGAGAAAGAAAAAAGGCAGCGGTGTCAGTCAGACAGCAGGACCCGCCCTGCTCTGTTCTGATTGGGTAAAACTGACTGTGGTTCTCTTTATTGGGTGAAAGAACHRTCAGTTTAATCCCTAAACGGCTTTAACAAGTTTTTTTTCACCCGTTCATTTTKACAATGATGAACATCCGCTGCTTTTTTCTTGGTTGTCCACCGGACAACTGGGAGACAGGATCTGGTTGTCCGAAAGGAAAATATGTCGTCTCGGACAACCTAAACAACGGTTATGTCGACCCCTGCTAGCCATACTGATAAATATATTGATGTATTTCTACAAACATGCTATCAAATTTGATCATTCTGTTTGGGAAGCACATGGCAACATATGCATACAGACAAAAAGGTGTGGATTTTATTTTGAAATACAAATAAAAAAAAACTGCGATGCAGTTTTGAGAGTTGTTTCAAGTCTGCCGTTCACAGAAAGATTTCATTTGGTCTGACTTCCACATTTATCACCAGCTTTATTGCATGATCTTGCATTTCCTGCACGTGCTTCTCAGAGCACGTGAGCCGAGCCGCACGCAGTGTAAATCAGAGTGGAAACCAATGACAGCAACGTGCACGACGGAGCCTGATGCAGTGTAAATAAGAGGGTTAAGAAGAAAACTTTAAAGCCAACTCTGTGTTCTAAAGATCATTTTCCAAACAGTGGGAACTGGATTTTGTAGTGGAGGAAACTCCCATTTATATGTGACTCACTGTGTGTGTATTTTTCCAGAAACCTGTGGGCTGTATTCATAAAGCATCCAGCAGCTGGTTCACAACCTGTTTATACTCATTTAAAGACTGTGTAGATGCACTCCGCTAACAGAAAACAGACGAGATATTTGTGTTTTTATAGTACATAAAGCTTTGTCTAACCATCATTCGCTGTTCATTTTCACAGATCTGTTTTATTCTGAAGCTTTCCACTCAAACTAATGATTCAAGCCAAACGGCCTTGGCAGATCATCTACTCCAACACATCCTGGCTTCTGATTAAAAGCATTATGAATACAGCTCCACGCCCAAGTGCATGCTGGGACCTAAATGGTGTCGTGTGTGTTCATTTGTTGGCAATCCAATCAGTGGTTAGTGTTTTAGCTCGCGATTTTTGAGGGTTTAGTAATTACACTGTTGTGCACAGATCCAAACAGTAAACTGAACAATACTGCTTGGGCTTTATGAACAATGAAATCATTTTCAGCTCAACAATCTAAGAGATTTAATCATCCTAAACAATGTTAGATCGTCAAACACTCCACTTGGTGTCATCAGGGTTTACGTTTCTGCTTGAAGTGCCTTGGTTTGGTTAACAACACACATTTTGCTAGCAGCTTGCAAAGAGTCCCATGATGTTAGAATGATTCTATATTATGTTTTGTTTGTTGCATTTCTAGGTTGAAATGCAACTTGTTTGGTTACAATCAAAGATTCTGTTCAAACATGTTGCTTTAGGATAATTTGATTCGCTCTGGAAATGAGCATTTCTGCAACAAAGTGACAATTGTTCATTTATTTAAAATGAGATTTTCAACTGAATAACTCAAAATATATTTTCTTTTTCAATTCTAAAACTTTCAAGTCATGCACCTCAAAGAAAAGCACCAATTATTTTGCACTTGAGAAGCTGAAACCAACATTTTTTCCCCCACTTTTGCTTAAAATAATATTGAATATTCTGATTGCCAAACAGCAGTGTTGATCCACTGGATTAGAGAGCAAAATTCAAAACTAAGACCCTGGCTGTGGAGATAATTAAAACTTAATTGCACAAGTGAACTGGGTGGAGTTTAATAATTATGGGCACAGTGAATTAAATCAAATAAATGCACAACATATTCTTGGACCAATTCTTAAAAAGGGTACTCATTGCAATGTCATGAAAACTGGTTCCTAAAGTACAATAAAAACAAAATCTGTCCAAATTTCCTTTCATTTGTAAGCAAAACGTGTGAACAGCTGCCATTTGTTTACCTACAGRAACAGTCAAAAGTGACTGAAGCCTTGTCCACAATAACATCATTAAAACGCCTGTGACATCAAATTTTTGTAATACGTATGAATGCACTTTTGCAAAGATATCCTTAAAAACCATGTTGCAAAACAAACTTCACACTGCTGGAATGAACAGTTGTTGGGATATCTGCATGTGCAGCTGCAGGAAGTGATGTCAGAGGAATGTCTGGATGTGAACAGAGCTTTGCTACAAACAGCCAACACAGGCTGAAGAGAAGAATCGAATGTTTCTTTGGATTACGAGTCACTATCAGACAGATGAAGGGTCAGAGTTAAAATAATACCGTTTCGACAAAAGACTACAGCGTTTTCTGTTTTAAGAAGCTCCACGCTGATGTCACTTCCTGTTTCGCTTTGGCTAAAAGAAAGAAAATACCTGTTGTGTGACAAAATATGTAAAATCATGTGTATTATGTAAAGCTTCTTAAATATAAAGATGCTTTCTTTGATTTTTTTGTAGTTAAAGGATATGCATGTCACAGGCACTTTAAAGCTTCCAGCAGCTTTTGCAGAATGTTTTGTTTACATTGAGTGTAGACCCACATTTTCAGAACTCTATATCAATCTGTCTGGATCACTACTGGAGTAAACTCTTCCAAATGGCACCATCTCATGTAGTTCAGTATAACTTTACCTTTTTTTTAAATAAATTCATAATTTGCAATGAGTACCTGTAAGTGTGCGGGACAGAGGGATGATGTTCGGAGTTTCTAATCTTGAAGCATGATGTTTTATCACATGTGCTTTTGTACTGCTTGTGTTTTTATGCAAAGACTAGAATCTAAAGTGTTTCAAAACCCAGCGAGCTCGCTTTGACATGCTTTAGGTTCTGTAAGAAAAAAAAAATAAATTGTGTTGCGTTYGCCTTTCTGCTGAGCTGTAAACTTACAATGTGAATGAAGTCAACTGGTGTTGCTGTGTATAAGTCCCAGTGCAGCTTGTCCAGAATGATCCTCTCCATGCGAAGAATCTCCGCTGTCGAAAAGTTGCATCCACTCCGAACAACCAGGTCTTTAACAGAACCCACAACCTGTTACAGACAAGAGGCCAAATAAAACTATGTTTTTGAAAAAGCAGTAAAACGTGTGTTTTTGTCCTTTTATATCTGTTGTTTGGGATTCCTAAAAAAGAAAAAAAAAAAAAACCAGACATTACCTCATCTTCCTCATTGACTTTGGCAGCCAGGACCAGCGAGGTAAAAGCAATACATTTCAGGTATTTTGATTGAGCCTTGAGGAAAAAAAAATTATAATTTAAGCTCGTCCAAAGTGCAAGAAAAATCTATTTAATTCATTAAAAATCATTGCAAAAGCATTTTCAAATGTTCGGTGACTTTAAGACTAAAGTGTATAAATTTAAACAACAGTAGTGCTGATGCAGTGGTCTACCTTGACAGTGGACAACAGTCTGTTGAGGACACACACTCCCAGTGCATAAGTCTCTGGACAAAACTGGAACATCCTGCTCATTTCTCCAAGCCAGCGGATCACTTGCTGGTGTTGGACTGAAGAGATGTCAGTGCCCTGTATCGATCAAATTCAAACAGTTTTAACTCTTTTATGAAAAACCCTTACAGATAAGTGAAATGAATAATCTAAGAAATTGGGCTTCCTGGAGCCAGTGTTGTACTACTCAAGACTACTGGATCTCCTCTGTAACGGGACAGCAGATATTTACCCACTGGCTCTTACAAGCACACTTACTTATTTCTATGAATAGTGATAAATGTCTAATTTCTAGAATTTTAAAATATTTTCAACATTTAAGCAACCTAGGTTTATCCTGCACATGCAGCCGTCACCGTCTCACCTGAACGCATCCATTTTTGAAGACCGGAACCTTCCAGAGACGAGCCTCTCGCAGCAGAGCGGCCTCCAGCAGGCCCACCAGCCGAAGGCTCTGTGCAGCTTCTGGGTTCTTCATCGGGTCCACAGCACAAGCCAGGCTGCAGCCAGGACACACACACCTGAAGGAAGAAAAACACACAAACATTAACGGTAATTWACACTTAAGTATTACAATCCCAAAGACTTACTGTTTGACTTACTCAGCTCATTTTATACAGACTCTGTATTGAAACACCCTTATTATTCTGTTCAGTTTGTCCATTGTAATGAGCTGCAGCTTTTGTAAAAAAAAAAAATCATCATGTTGCTAAATTTGGAATAGCGTGCCATGACTTGGTAGCAGTATGCCATACTATATGGATAAAATTWGTAAATTACAAATATTCCCATAAATAAGGGGATTTTGACAAAAAACTGTGAGGAAAACCCAGCTCTCTTTGGGGCTCAGGCACTACAAAATACAAACTAGATTAAAATCAAGTGGGAACATGAATAAAAATTTAAATGAGCCACAAAAAAACTGCAATCACAGTCTAGGTTTATAATTTTGGGAGATCTTTCCCTATTGAATGATGTTGCTCAATAACTTTTTCTAAAAAAAAGTGCATATAAACTTTTCTCTAGTACATGTATAAATTATACATCTGAATGTAGGTGTCTTTTTCTCCTCAACTGCTATAACTCATTGTCTAATCCCTTCAGAGTGAGCACACATAGACTTTAATTATAATTTACCTCAAATATCTATATTTTTTAAACTAAGTGTGCAAAAATTGAGGACATTTTTATTTAAAATAAAACAC
>NW_013952558.1:501495-505658 GCF_001266775.1 Austrofundulus limnaeus | reverse complement strand
CACTCACTCACTCACTCACTCACTCACTCACTCACTCACTCACTCACTCACTCACTCACTCACTCACTCACTCACTCACTCACTCACTCACTGGAAAGAAATCTTTGTCCGGACAGTTTCTACTTCAGAAATACGGTCACTAATAACTGTCGCAGTCTTGCTCTGAAGACATGATAGGCTATACAGTCACACAACCTCATCTCCAAACAGATATGCACGTTTGAGTCCAATGACTGTAAATTGGCAAATCTCATTATTATTTAAAAGGAGAACCCAAAACATAGCTACAGGACAAATTGTTTTTTGATGGAAAAAAAATGGAGACCGAACTGAATAATGTTGAGATTGTGCATAGGGTCATTTTGAGGTTTCACCAAAACACCTTCATCTTTGTCCTCTCCTTTCATAAGATGACCTCAGTTTAAACTATGACATGTAGATATGCATTCTTTCAATGAATAAATAAACTGTATTTGAGAGACATTTTTTTTCCATTTATGCAGCATGGCAAATAAAAAATAAATAAAACACAATGAAAAAATAACCTCCCACATTGGCTACATTATAACACTTCAGTTTGGACAATTTCATGCTGATTGCAAGTCATTAAGTGGAGCTAAAGACCTGTCAGATGTTGCATTAACAGATTGCTTCATGCCTCTTTATACTGACGAACCTTCAGGGATTAAACAACTCATTTGACAGATTGCAGACTGTGCAGATGTCCTGTCATATTATCCCACAGTTTATTTAACAGCTGATTGACACCAAGGAAATTTACCAGCRTTCACTACGACAGAAAAACCCATTAGTACTTTAGTTTTTTTTCTTTGCTTGTTGTTTTCTGCCTGCAGGTGTCAGGAAACATCATAACTTTCTGACTGCATTCGTACAGCTGGAACAGCTAGCAAAAGAAAAAAGGTTTGCTTCCTCTTCTGAGTCAGACATCTCATGCAGCTGTCAGATACTGTTAAAAAAAAGAGAAAAAAGTTTTAACCCAGTGTGAGCTGAGGTTATGGCAGGAATGTTGATAAGGGATGCTGGTCACAGCGAGTGTCTCTGCATGTGGACAGAGTGTAGGAAGAAGCAGTGGGAACAGGGTGATTATGTTCAGAGTGACATCAAATCCTGTTTGTTCTGTKTTGCTCTGATTGGCTGGGACATGAATGAGTTTAGGATCCAGAGGTTAGTCACACATTTACTTTGAGGTTTGAACTCACATTATCCTTTAGTTTATTTTACTCTTATCATTGTGCTCTTTTTTTGTCCATCTGAACTCTGTGGTGCTGGATGCCCAACACCCTCACTGTTCATCATACTTGTCAGGTGTTTTTATAACATCACATTTCACTCTCCAGGTGAAAATATAATCGTTTAAAGGATTTGAAATCAACCTGATTTCCACTGCAACTAAACATCTAATGTAGTAAATTAATAAATTGTAGTGTTGGTGTGTGTTTCCTGACTTCAACCCTTTTTTTCTTCTGAAAAGGAAAGTTTTGTAGATCAGAAATAAMAATGCCAACAAAGTTATCCACTTATRAAAAACAAACAAACAAGCAAACATATCATTTTAACATCCTTTATCAGTTTCTTGAAGATGAAATTTAACAGAAATTAAATCTTTAAAACCAGTTTATATTCAAAAGAGTCAGGTTAGACAGATCCTGAGCTTTAGTTGTTAGAAAATATTTAAATTTCTTATATGTTGATTTAAACCCCTTCTAAGATGCTTACATTAAAGCAACATTAAAAAGGAACAAAATAATAATAAAAAATCCCAACAATAAAATTTACTAAGAAATAGAGACAAAGGCTTTAGAAGAAATTTACATTATCACTTAGAATTATAAAAGGAAACCCCAAATGAGCATAAAGAGACTCAAAGCAACAAAAATTGAAAGGAAATGTTGAAATATGGAGTTTCACTTAAAGTGGAAAGTGTTTACCTAATGTTACACAGAAAATATAAGAATTTCTGGGATTTTAGGAGCAAAATAGTAAAAAAATATGAAAGAAATCAAGGATGAGTTTCCTAAAGTTTTCATGTTAAACTTTACTTTTGATTTAAATAATCGGGAAAATCAAAACATCACTTTAGCTCAAGCTGAACTTTAAAGCTCATTCTTTCAGGAAGAATTTAACCCGTATTTAACAAAAATCTCCCCTAATCTACAAATCGTGCCATAAATACAGATAAGAGTTTATGGTTAACTGGGAAAAAAACACTACCCTACCAAAAGGCAGACATTTAATCACTTTGGTAAAAACGAAAAGCCATGCTGACATTAGTTCAGTTACAGTCAAAACCTCATTTGGGTTATCATGTACGATTTAAAAAAATAGTGCCAAACGCTGTGATTTGAGGAAGGAAGTAGCTGTTTATGCTTCTCAATTRAATATAACAAAAGAAACAATGAAAATACAACAAAAATATTAATTTAAGAGATATTTTTGTAGGATGCAAAATCTAATTTCTGTTTGATTCACAATTTGCACGCATTTATCACAGGAGGTCTGATAAAACAAATGCATAAAACAAAACATTTTGATAGAATAGAATAGAATAGAATAGAATAGAATAGAATAGAATAATACTTTCTTGAAATGTCAAGGGAAATTATGACATTACTCTCACCACTTGTGTCAAATGCAAATAAAAAGTCAGCAAACAACTGACATACTGTACAAGTTTAAAAAAGTGAAAAATCTATTTTTTACTAAGACTCATATTTACTCTSATTCAGTACATGTGCCTTCCTCATGTTGAGTTAAACTGCACCCGAATGAAGCATGAAGCATAAAAACACTCACATAACCTCAGGGCCTTGCTGCCTCCAGCTGCTTGGATCCTGAGTGAAGCTCCAGGGACAAGCTTCATGTTGAGCCTGTTGGAGAGAGCAGCCCACTSTGATCATTTGGACAAGAACACACAGTGCGTCTGCATATCCTCCCCGCGTTCTCCCCTGTGTTCCCTTCCAACCAAAGAATGCTCTCCATCACACCGTACATTAATGTCAGCCCTTAACTAACTTTGTCCTGTCAGGGAGGCTCTGTGCACATGGCCGAGCACATTATGTTCCTGAAGTCACATCTAATCTCCGACTTTGATAACGGCCTGTCGGCCCAACCTCAAATGGCTTTTCTTTCCTTTTCATCTCTTGAGGCCCCTGTCGAGCGGCATCGCCTCTGCGTCGCCCCTGCTGAAGTTTTCAGGAATTCACAGACCACGTAGACAGCTGCTAATAAGACAACTTTCATTTCGTCTTCTCTGATTGCTTCCTGAAACCTCATCATACTGTAGCCTACATGATCAGTAGCTGTGCATATAATTATGTTTCAGGTAAACACATAACTTTTTATTTGGGAAACCCTGAAGGTGTTGACCTGATTTCCAGAAGATCAGCTGAACTGACTTTGATGAACACTAGTCTTGCTGTATGAACATTGACTGAAAGACAAATGGAAAGGGTTGGTTCAGACAGGTGTAGCCCAAAGGATCAATGACAACTATTGTGATTTGATTTATGACACAATACATCTACAACAGAGCTATTCAACTAAATTGCTCCGGGGTCCACATTACTGCAACAGCTGAGGGGCCGAACATCTAGCAATTAAAGTTATTATGTAAATAAACCAAGTATTACAAAGATCTCTTACCTTGGAATTAGTTTATTTTGCTGCATTTAATCATGAATACAACATACAGAACCCTATAAAAGTAGTGATAATTAAACATTATCAAAAACAAAAAGAACACATTATGCCTCATATTATTAGACACAAATAATATTTTGACATCTCTGGGTTGCCAAATTTTTAAACCTATTATATTTTCACTTTCATTGTTTTATCTTCATCTGTTTGTAGTTCTAACTGTCTTGAGTGTTTATAGAAATGGTTTTTACCAGCTTTTAGCCAAGGTTCTGATGTTTCAGTAGATACCAAACATGTCTATGTTTAACTAAAATAACTTAGAATAATTAAAGTAGAAAACCGAGGGTTTGGGATTAAGAGATGAATAAACCAATTGGCGGGCCGAACTTTGGTCACTTGCGGGCCTTGGGGAGTGACTTCCTCCCYGACCTGGAGGAGGCACTCTTTTTTTTTAATTGATGGCCTCCCTTCTCCCCTTATAGCCATCCTCTCCACACCAATAT
>NW_013952558.1:486770-499014 GCF_001266775.1 Austrofundulus limnaeus | reverse complement strand
GCCCACTCCCAAGTAAACAGTGTACAGTAAAATTGGAGCCCAGGTGGCCACTGCAAACAGATGTAAAATTGTTGCCGCTGTAACACACCTGTGTCCCAAAAACCCTACGTGAGTGCAGTTGAAACATGAAGAGGGTGGAGGTCTGCGGCAGGGGATGGGGAGGAAAATGAGGGAGCAAGAATGCTCCCACAGGGGGTTGGAGGAGGCACTCTAMCCCTTTCCAGMTCAAGACCATGTCAGATTTGGAGGCACTGATCCTCATCCCGGCCGCTTCACACTTGGTTGCGAACCGCTCCAGTGAGAGCTGGAGATCAGGATCTGATGAAACCACATCATCTGCAAGAAGCAGAGATGAAATCCTAAGGTCACCAAAACAGATCCCAACACCTTGGCTTGAAGAAAAACATGACAAATAAAATTAACTGGGTTATAACAATGTTTGTGTTTGAGTTCAATTGACTGCAGTGGCCATCTTGAACTCAAAAAGCCAAAACCACCCAGTGATTTATGAGATGGTTTGCTTACATTTAAACAAGATAACATAACAGACACACACAAAAGCACTATCATTCACTTTTAGGGAATGGGCAAGAAAAATTTAGTGTTACAAAGTTGTAAAAAWTTTTTTTAATCATATGCAGCATTTGTTATTTTGTGTTTTCCTGACTCAGCATGCCACAAAGTCATGTTTTAAAAATTTGTTTTCTTGCTCTGCATTTGTTGGAGACATAAAGTGAAAAAAAAAGTTCTTGCAGATTAGCAAATGGTTCCTGTAAAACAAAGCTAAGTGTGTATTCTGCACTTTCCCATCGACCCCTCATAATGCACACACAAGCAGAGTGACTGGAAGCTGGGCATCAGAAGGCTCCTGGAAACTCTGATTGCCTCATTCCCTGTTCAGATCACGTGAAAGTTCCTCCACCACTAGAGGACGACAAAGGCCAGCTCATGCACAGAACAGCTGACTGGTCAGCAGCTTTCTTTGATTTCAGACAGGTTTTTCTTTTCATCCCCTTTTGTTGACTGTCCCTTTGATAAAAAAGCTGAACTGCTCACCCAATCCCTGTTCATTTAAAAATATATATTTCTATCTGTCTTTGTTCCCTCTCCCGAGGCACCATTCCTCATTCAGTTGCCTCTCAGATGACAGATTTCACCCTGGCCTGGCTTGAAAAGCTTTAGAGCATAATTTCCGGGGGAGGGAGGGAGGGAGAGGGGTGTAGAGACTTCACATTATTTGGAGATGAAAGAAAGTGCTGAAGAGGTGGGTGCAGGGAAAGCTCTGAGCTTGACCACCATCACCGAGCTGTTGTGAATAACATAAAAAACCCCATGAAGTTCCTTTCTCTGTAAAATCACGCCATTGTGATGGGTCGGTACATGCCAAGAGAAAACATCATGATAATAGCACCGAGGCAAACTCAATCAATGACGTATTCGGTTTTAATTCGTAGGTGRCTCATTTTGCCAAGGCAGAGTATGTGGAACGTCGGATGATGAAATAAAACAGACGTGAGTCTTCTAAAATACCATTCAAAGATACTTTAAAGATGCTTTGAAGTCCCATTCTTAGAAAAAACAAAGATATTTTTTAATTTGATAGAAGCAACTTATCTCATAAATGTTTAAACAGGACTATATAAAACATCCATTCTTCTTGATATCATGCAGAATTGACTTTTTGAGCTTTCCATCGTGTTGCAATGTCATTCCCTCATCAAACACATATCCATGAGGGTTGATTTTACTCTTTCATGCAYATTTATTTGAAAAAATCTATCTGTGGTAGCCACGTGGAGCTGCCTAAGCACCTGCTGGTACAAAGCACCACCTATTCGTACCTAGCTCCTCTCTAAAGWTAAGGCCCCAGCTGTGCTCCCGCCCAACAGAGAACCCCTCTCCCAAAGCAATGTCGTGAAGATGTGCTGAAGCGGGAGTGTCAGAAATGGTAGGAGATTCTTAAATAGACAGAAGTTCAGTCCAGTTCAGCACCTATGCTCTTATTCTACAAAGCCAATCTGTTGTAATTAATATGCAATTTTGATTGGTCTTATTGAAATATCCAAGTCTTAAAAGCTTTAGAGGGGAGCATGTTGTTCTAAAAACCTATGTGTTCTGTTGATGGTGCACTAATGCACCCTCATGCCATCAGAGAGGTAGGCTTTTGACTTTCCTCTTAAAGAGGACATGGCATCCAAGATTTCAAAACAAACTTTGACTTTGGATTTGTCTGACCACATAATAGTTTTCCAATTTGCCTTAGTCCATTTTAAGTGAGCTTTGGCCTAGAGAAGATATCAGTATTTCAAATGGTGCTCACATAGGACTTCTTTATTGTAGGATAAAGTCCTGAAACCTTCCAGTACTTTCAGGACCTTGGGCAGTTCCATCAGCCCTTCACACTGTCCAAAGTCCTGAAACATTACAGCATTTTCAGGACCTTGGACAGTTCCTTCAGTCCTTCACACTATCTAAAGTCCTGAAACATTACAGCACTTTCAGGACCTTGGACAGTTCCTTCAGTCATTTGCACTGTTTTAAAGTCCTGAAACATTCTAGCACATTCAGGACCTTGGACAGTTCCTTCAGTCATTCRTACAGTTTAAAGTCCTGAAACATTCAAGCACTTTCAGGACCTTGGACAGTTCCTTCAGTCATTCACAATGTTTAAAGTCCTGAAACGTTCCAGCACTTTCAGGACCTTGGACAGTTCCTCCAGTCATTTACAATGTTTAAAGTCCAGCACTTTCAGGACCTTGGACAGTTCCATCAGCCCTTCACACTGTCCAAAGTCCTTAAACATTACAGCATTTTCAGGACCTTGGACAGTTCCTTCAGTCATTCACACTGTTTAAAGTCCTGAAACATTCCAGCACTTTCAGGACCTTGGACAGTTCCTTCAGTCATTCACAATGTTTAAAGTCCTGAAACATTCCAACACTTTCAGGACGTTGGACAGTTCCTTCAGTCCTTCACACTGTCTAAAGCAGTGAGTGATACAAATGCGTACGCAAGCATATTACTAGGGGTACATGGAAAAATTTCCCAGGTGTGTAAAAACAATTATAAAAATAGAACCGAGATACATAGGGCCCTATGATTTCCACAATGCGGAAATTGCAGATGGAATCACGAAATTAACGCATAATGGAATCCAGTACAAMAYGCAGAATCTCATGTAATTTACTCATTTGTGTGAGTTTCTACCATATTTTGGACAATACAATGCATTTTGGATGCTGTTGTTTTTTGCATTTGCCATTACCTGGTTTATTTATTTAATTACTTATTCACTTTCAAACCAACATTTTYATCTTTATGTTTAATTTGAGTTGAAAAAAATAAAATGCCTGAAAATTAAATTAACTGGGGGTTAAATAAATCATTTTCATTTAATAATCAGTTTCAGTACATTATAGTTTTGGAGAATCATCATTACGTTTGACTGTCTAAAAAGGTTGGGAACCACTGGGATAAACCATTGCATTATTTCATTGTACAACCTTTTTTGGGAATTAGAGTTGTAAATTTAGTTGCTTCTCGAGATGGGATACTTAACTTTGAAACAAATGGCTTGTCAAGATCCAGATCCCTTCAAAGAGCCATTGAAAAAAGTTGTTCGATTTTGAGTTACATCATCATGCAGGGAAACACGTCATCACGTCTCGTGGGCAGAACCATGTGTTTTGTCAAGCGGAACCCCCCATCTTTCCCCCTGAGCTGCTGTATTCTACATCTCTGCCTGTTTTCAGTGAAAACCAAAAAGGGGGAGCAATTGTCTCCTTGGTTAAGGAGGAGAAATAAAAATATTATGAGAAGTAAAAAAAATTAAACTGCTAAAAATGGCTCTTTACTCTCTGTGACTCGGTTCCTAATGTTCATTATAAGGAGCCAAACGTCACATCTCTAGTTGCTTCTTGTTAAAAAATAGTAAAAAGTAGTATCTGTTATGTTAGGTAAAGTTAGGTAAATGTTTTGTAAWGCTTTTCCCCTCAGTGGCCTTAAAAAGTGTACATCTGCAGCTGTGTGTTAGAGGTGACCTTTCATGGTTTTTCAAGTCGTTCCTGTTATTCCCTTCAATGATCTACCTCTTTCTGCACTTTTCACAACTACACAAGAGTCACACTTTACTTTTCCATTTTACAAGATGCCGGTAATGAGAAATAATTGATGAAAAATATGCCTCACTGAGGATCAGAGGAGCAGCAAGTGGTGCTGTGCTTATCTAGGATCAACAGGGGGCAGTGTGATTTCACCGGAGCAGAGCCGCYCTCAGTGAGGGAATATTGAACAAAGCTCTTGAGTACAAAGGCAGGAAAATATTATATAATAAAATCATCTTGGGAGCCGAGATGCCGTCGCCTCAGAATTTCTGGAAAYTTAATAAGTTTTATTGTCTGAGTTAGAGTTTCCATCTCTGAATCTTGTCTTGCTTTATGCCTCTCAGCCTCATATTAGAACCACTGCGGCGCTGTGAAACCTTTTCATTTGATTCTGGTTACTATGTTTAGTTTGTGTCTGCTGTCTCCTTCCTGCCATTTGAGTCTGTAATCAGAGTGTAGTCTTTTGGATTTTCTTCTGTTTTAGTAAGAAGCTGTTCAATTTGAAGCGGACTCGACAATTTACCGTGTCAAAGCAGTTTATTTATCTAACCGCAATTATCCCCAATGGATCTCGTTTTTTAACCCTTCCAGTGGAAAAGGATTAGTTTTTTTTGTTGCTMCATTTCTGGATGAATAAGCCTCTGGTGGAGCCACCCCCCCTTTAAATACCTGTTAACTTTGAAATTAAATTCTAATCACYGGTCTCACGAAGAAAATGGAATAAGCAAATTTCCATTTAAATCACTTCTCTGTTGTTGTAGCACCTTTGGTGTAGAAATATATTTAAGACTAATCAGTATTGAGTTTGGGTTTACTTCAGGCATTAAACAAATTAAAATTTACACCATAMGATTGCTTCTCCAGAATCACCCACTGTATAATAGCCATAACTGTGCAGCTAATCTTCCACCACTGTACATATCATTATGGAAGGAATACCTGCCAGGGCCTTCTGGGCTGCACATTAAAAGGGGGAATGTTACTTGTTAAAGAAAMATTTAGCAGTTTTATACARTTGGATGCTAAATGACTGTAGAGTTGTTATAGCTTCTTGCTGTATGAAATTAGCTTACTTTTGCATCAAAAACACAAAACTTCTGATSTGGTGGCACAGCTGTCAGAGCTGTCGCCTCACAGCAAACAGGTCACAGCTTCCCTTCCTGGCCTGTCAGTGCGGACCTGGCATGTTCTCCCTGTACACATGTGGGSTTTTTCTACTCCGGTTTCCTCCCATTGACCAAAAACATGCATGTTAGGTTAATTGGTAACTCCAAAATGTCCCTATAGGTGTAAATGGTTGTTTGTTTCTGTGGTCCTGTAATGGAGGATGTGCTCYGCCTCTYGYACAGCGACTGCTGGAAATAGGCACCAGCTGTCCCACGACCCGGAAGGGTAAAAAAAGCAGGTAAAAAAATTGCGGATGAATGAACTTTTGATCTAATTTAAGCCAGGTGAAAGAGGAGCTGCAGCTGCTGATTTTTCACACTGCACTGCAAACTCCTCCGACAGCTTCTCATCTGCTTCCTTCACCTAATTATGTTACATAAGGAGCCAACTGCACTCCTTCTGAGCACTGAGGATGTGTGCTGCTCTGGAAGGAATWTTTCATGAGTTTTTAGTCAAATGATCAGTGAAGCTTATTAGATGGTTGCACTGATGATTGCCCATCGCCAAAAGAGTTTTACAAACTGCCCTAAATCTTTGCTTCAAACYTTAGCATYAACTGTTAGYAAACCCCACCTGTCTGTTACCAACACGTCTCATTAACCACTGGATCTATTTAAGTGAAACCCAACAGCTAATCAACCTTAGCCAACCAAAAATGCCTACTCACTCAGTTTTTAAAGACATTGAGCTTTATTTGGCCCTTCTGAAAGAAAAAAAGCAGGTCCTCTATATGGGTTCTTCTTTAGTGAAACGTTTCATCTCTCCTCCAAGAGACTTCTTCAGTCTRATGAGTTTCAGGTGAACCAGTSGTCATTCCATATGTGGCGGGAGTTTCAGAGAAACTGAGACATTTATTCTCTAAACATGACGTCCCAGTGGCTTTCAAACCCTGGTTCACCCCAAAGATCCAGTTCCCCAGCAAAAACAGAGTACGGTAATATAGTGTATGGTGTTAAGTGTCAGGAGGACTGTGATCAGTCATGCATTGGGGAAACAAAACGGCCACTGTTCAAAAGAATGAGCCAGCACAGACGAGCTACATCATCAGGTCAGGACTCTGCAGTTTACACTCATCTACAGGCCAGCGGTCACTCTTTCAGGGATGAAGATGTTCTCATCCTTGATAAAGAGGAATGTTGGTTTGAGAGAGGAGTAAGGAAGCCATCTTTGTGAAGAAAAACCATCCACCATTAAACAGAGGTGGAGACCTTCGTGTCCAGTTGTCCTCCTCCTACAATGCTGTTATTGCAACTATGACTCATCCCCCTGTGAGCAAAAGGTGTGAATCAGGGCCCCAACGATAACCAACACAAAGAGGGAAAGAGAGACAAAAATAAGGGGACGTCGAGCCCCGCCTGCATTCACTACATACACAAAACATGACACCTAAGAACCACAGCATCCAAACCAATAAGTCAGGTGATGGGGCACATGACCCTCTATGAACAATAGAGCTAATCAAGCCTATTGTTAGGCGATGGCCCTCTTTTGCATTTGACTAACCTGTTTGTCCATGTGGAGGCAGTGCTTATAAGGCTGAGTTCACCTGAAACTCATCAGACTGAAGAAGTCTCTTRAAGGAGAGAKGAAAYGTTTCACCAAAGAAGAACCCATCCAGAGGACCTRCTTGTTTTTTTTCTTTTTGATTTTTTTCTACCTGGATTACTGWGATGCATCAGGACATTTTGTCCCTTCTGCTTTAGGTGATAATAATCTAAAATGCTGGCATGAAAGATGGCAGATCTACCCAGTGCACAGCTTCTCCTCATATGTTTCACACGCAAAAGAACATAAAACGAAATGAGCTGAAACACCAGCCGAGGGGTACTTCAAAGGGCACACAACAGTCCTACAGAGAGACTGATTACCTTCATGTAATATTGGCCAAAGCAGAAGAAGAAAATAGTCTTCTTATCGTTTCATTCCATCTAATTCCTTAAATCATATTGTGACCTCTTAAAGTCATTTATTCTTTTCTACCTGAGGGAGCTCTACWGCCTTCCAGGCTGGAAATGATGAAAAAAAAAAGACAGTAGAGGATGGTGCTAAAAAATGTTCTGCTTCAAAATAAAATCCTCCCACATACATTTTAAGGCATACAGTCAAAAAGAAAACAACAACAGCTATAATTTAGTCAGCTTTACAGATATCGTGCTAAAATTTGGTGTGGCAGTASGTGAGTCATTCATAACACACACTCTGTGACAACTTGCAATATTGCATTTAATTTTACTCCAACATGGCTAAAACTAAAGTGTTGGAGAATGCTGGTTTTTAAATATGCAAGCGACAGATGTACACAGAGAACTGCATCCACTTCTAAGAAGCCTTTTTTTTTTGCTTTATTTGCTTGAGCAGTTCAAATAACTCTGATTTCATTTGAAAATGAGAACAGTTTGTTTTTGAACAACTGCGCGATAACGCCCGCTCCGCTAATCTGAGCGTGACGGAACACACAAGCTGTGAAGAGGAAAGCTCAGCATCCTAATTATCATGTTCAAGTCGGTTTTAAAAAACGCTGTCATCCGTTTCGCCGCCTGTCACCTCCAAATTATCTCAAACAAGAAGTMGTCGGAAAGGGTAATATGAAAATATCAATCATGTTTTGTTGTTTCAGGGTTTATTTATTTATTTGTACAAACAAGATACACAGTCATTTCAATTAAATAAAAGAAAAAATCACTTCAGGTAAGGCAAAAAAAAGTGAAACTTTAGTTACAGATATATTATTGGTCTCTGTTTGAAAGTTAGAAGGTATAACTGGAAAGAAGAAAAACAACAGATAATGCTATTGTTACTGACTGATGATGATGATGATGATGATGATGTTCAGATACCTCAGCAAATACTAGCTTACTGTCTATAAGATAGATTAAAACAGGGGTGGGCAACTGAGATGATGGAAGGGGTCACAGTTTATTGTCGACACTACCAGAGGGCCTAGTGCACCCAAATGTAATAAGTCACCAAGGGGCCAGATGTGGCCCACAGACCACCAATTGCCCGTCCCTGGCTCACAATTGAGCATTTTTTGAGTTTTCTATTGTCAAATGGCTGTCTTCTTGTAATCTTGAATTGATACTCTTGTAGTTTTAATGATTACCAGAATGTTTCATTAAAAACTCTCTATCAGTTCATGACATATTTTATTACCAAATGAACACACACCACAACACACAAAGCATTGCATTATTGCCAGTKGTGGGCAAAGTTCCCCTAAAGCATTAAAGCACYAATAGGGAAACTAATTTCCTGATAAGTGCTTTAGGGCTTTTGCTAATTTTCAAATTTASTAGTGGCATAGCACTTGTTAAATTTATAGGCAAAATTTAGAAGCACTAACTGAGGTCTTTAAATGTTATTGATCAACATTATTATTAACAGCTGAGGGTGAAAGCTGTCGCACATTTTGTTCATGTGTGTCAATTATCCACAAGGTGACAATATATGAACTCAAATAAGGCTGTGAAACATCAATGATAAGTGTTAAGAGAGCAACATGGAAACATGTTGTCTGTTAAAGAATGTTCATGGGTTGATTGTGTTATTTTAGTGCTTTACAATTAGCTTTTGCTAAAATTTTCAGTGAGTTAGTGCTTTAGAATTAGGGTACCTAAATATGTGAGTTAGTGTTTTAGGGCTAGTGGAACTCATTTGATTAGTGCTGCCCACCACTGATTATTAATTGACAGTGTTTTTTGAGTCAGCACTGCAGATCAACGCACAAACTGACATTCTGCCTAACCTTATGATACAAACACAAAAAGAGCACAGCCACAGCTTTCACTGCTTTTTTCAGAGCGATGAGAATGAAAAAGGCAACTTGACCCTTTTGTGGCTTTGTGCTCACAAGCATGCAGGCAGGCTGTTCAGAATCAGCCGTTCTTCTCGTCTCCATCGGTGCTGCCTGGCTGGGAGGTTTCCTGCTGGGATCAGTGAACGATATGTAGCATTAAAACCCAGAAGTTCACATTCTTCCCTTTTTACTGATGAACTTTTCTCGTGTGCTTAAAAACAATGTAAACCTTTAAAAGAGGAGCATGTTATATTATCATTCTGCATAAGTGATTATTAGTCTAGTTGTTTTGAAGCAGCAGAGCAGCAGTGAGGATTATAGATGCATTTAAAGGCAGTGTACTGCTGTGATCGAATGCAGTTTGATGGTACCTCAGCTGCCAGAGTGCTGCTGTCTGGAATTATAGCAATTAACCAAGCTAAATGAAAAGACTAGATTTGGCCAGTTTTGGTAATTTTTAAATTCTTTGTGGGAGCAGAACTAATCAAAATGAGACCATTTGGCATCTCTAAACTCCAGGCTGGGTGCGTCAGAGTTTGTCTCTGCTGGTCATTATGACCATTTTACTGAATTTTTTTATAGTTTCCTCTACTTTCATAATGAYGATGCTGTGGGACATTACTGCTCTTTGTGCTCTTTACTCCCATACATGTTCACAAATTATGACCCATTAGGTTTTCCCTTTTTCTTCTGTAGAAAATTTACTTTAACTAGATCTTTGTGTGTCTCTTTTTTTGTCCTATCACCCTGCTGCAAAAGTTTATAATGCAACAAAACTCCCCCAAATCACCCCACAAAACAAGAGTCAGCAGTAACACACTGTCGTGGAAGCCATAAACCTGGCAGTAAAATGTGAAACAAAGTGGCAGAGAACAGGAAAAAAACAGATGAGTGTGTGTTCTGGCAGAGGTAATCAGCTCAGGAAACACAGGTGCAAGCAATTAAGAAGCCGTACACAGGTGTATGCAAACGGAGTAGGTAAAACAAGAAGTTTACCGTTTACAAAACAGAACATCATTGGATCATAAAACAGAAAACAACAGAAATTCAAACCAACAACATGAATATTTGTCWAACAGTGCCAGTACCAATCCATGGTTATGAACAGAACCAAATATAGATTTAAAATTATTGAGGGGAAAAGGAAAAAAATATATATATAAACTCGAATTTAAGTATAAATATATAAATCAGTATTATGGATATGTAAAAATATATACAGATGCAATCAAAGGATACAGAAKATMRAGTCGGGGCAGCATTTATAATACCAGAATCTGGAGTGAAAGTAGGGAAAAGAATCAATGATAAATTATCAGTTTACACAGGAGAAATGATCACAATATTACCAGCAGTTCAATGGATTGAGGATATTGAGATAAACCACTCAGATCAATAATTTGTTCAGATTCTAGCTCTTCATTACTCAGTTTAAAAATAATAGTTCAGAAAGCAGGCCAGATATATTAATAGAAATAAAACAAACTCTATACAAGATTAAAATGATGGGATTAGTAGTAATTTTTCTATGGATACCAGCACACACAGGAATAATACGAAATGAAAATGCAGACAAAATAGCAAAACAGGCTACCAAAAACAGCGTAGTTGAAATAGAAATAAAATTCAGTAAAACAGAAATTAAAAGTATCATAAAGCTAAAACTGAGAGAAAAATGTCAAAAACAATGGGAGGAAKAAAGAAAAGGGAGATGGTTTTATAGAATTCAACGGAAAACAGGAGAAATGAGGAATTGGAAGAAACAAGGGAGGAAACAGTTCTATCAAAACTCAGATTAAGACATGCAGGGTTAAAAAAAACATTATTTTTTATTGGAAAACATAATACAGGAAAATGTGAGTACTGTGGAGAAGACAAGGACATGGAGCAYGTATTAATACATTGCCAAAAATAGAGAAATGAAAGAATTCAATTAACTAACAGAYTTAATGAAAAGAAAATAAGGTTAGATTTTATAGAAATATTGCGAGGAAATTCTAAATCTGAAAGTACTACGGAATTATTACAGTACTTAAAGCAGACTCATTTGTTTGAAAGAATATAGGCCATAACATAAATAACATAAAGAAAGATACTGTATTTTTCTTTCTTTATGTTATTTGAAAAAAAAAAGCAGCAGAACAGCAGTCGATCACTTTCAGTCACCAWGCAGCACTTTGGCACCGCTCAGAGCCCCAAGAGACGATCATTTCTGTTACCGCAGAGAACAAT
Source organism: Austrofundulus limnaeus (assembly GCF_001266775.1). Taxonomy (NCBI): domain Eukaryota; kingdom Metazoa; phylum Chordata; class Actinopteri; order Cyprinodontiformes; family Rivulidae; genus Austrofundulus; species Austrofundulus limnaeus. The sequence continues at coordinate 487,716 of NW_013952558.1, read as the reverse complement.
AGGAGTGTAGTATTCAGGTCATGTTTACAGGCATGTRATGGAAGTAACATGTGCAACATCATGCTTTCCACAGAAACAGCTGCATTTCATAACATTTCACTTTCGTCTATTGTGCACATGGCAGACAAGTGAAAAATGAGTCCGGACTGCCTGCTGTGGGTTTGTCCACATGTATTTTCTGTGCCGCAACAGCTGCGAGAGGAGACGTCGGATGGATTCAGAAAAGCATGAAACYTGCTTTCGGGCAAAGTCACAACAAATTGTTTTTTGCATATAAACCCAAGAGATTTGAAAAAAATTAACAACTATATGAGTGGGGTTTTTTTCTTTGAATTTTTTTCTCAATTGGCTGCAGGATAGAAAAAAAAATGAAATTGGTCYCCAACTGGCCTGTGCTGCACTCAGTCAGCTGACCTTGATGTGAAAATGTCTCCATCAGTGTTATGTGCACCCATCKGGTGAGGAAAACTGCTGGTGGTCCAGACCAAGCTTATGAAAAGCGCACAGAATCCTGATCAGCGGGTGATAAATGTTTTTTTTGTTACGGCGAGACTGGGTTTGTCATGAAAACAAAAAAAGCTAATTGTTTCTCTTGATGGGTTCTTCTCTTTGTAAGCAACAGGGAATATATTTTTATTATTTTGATGAAACTCTCAAAGAGTTCATCATTGCATTCCTTCAAGGACTGCTAGATGCTTAATTTTAATTTGTAAACAGTAATAATTCTGTTAAAAGTGTTAGACTTAACAAGGCTTTGCTCTTTTAGGGGGATATTATTTTACTTAGAATTTGTTGTTAAAAGTCAATTTATTATGCAAATTTGAATCAAAAGTACAGTTTAATATTTTCGAACATTTATAATGCACACACACACACACACACACACACACACACACAAACATACACACACACACGCACACACACACACACACACACACACACATAC
>NW_013952558.1:484522-485960 GCF_001266775.1 Austrofundulus limnaeus | reverse complement strand
ACACAAGTTATTTATATAAATAGAAAATAAAAGTGGTCCAAGAACTGAACCCTGTGGAACACCATTTAAAACCGTATGAGTAGAAGAAGTGAAGCCAGCCATTTGAACTCTCTGGGTTCTGCCTGACAGGTAATCGGCTATCCACAAAGTAGCTTGATGTGAGAGCCCAATCCTGTGTAAAATATCGATTAAACGCGTGTGATTTACTGTGTCAAATGTACAATACAGTACTTTAGGTTCAATACACACTATGCATCAAAGAATACAGATTTTTTACATTTACTTTATCAGCTTGTCTTCTGAAGATGCTCTGTGTTGAAGAATCAGTGGACCTGCATTCGATCACTCTATCTAGGCTGCATTGTCGAGCGCAGATCCACTGAGAAACTTGCTGTTTCAGCAACATTTAATTTAAAAACTCTACTTTCGAGGTTAAACAAATGTTCATAATTAATTTAAGTAAATTACAAGTTAAAAAGTGCATGGAAATTTCTCTTTTTTGTATCAAAAAAATATCGAACCATGAGACTAAAGTATAGAACCAAATCGTGAATTTTTCTGTATCATTGCACCCCTACTAGCTATACTATATACTATATATACTAGCTTTATACTAGCTAGATAGATAACTCTAATGTATTATCTTGGCATTTGAAATCATTTGTTTACAGCTGAGAAGTTCATAATAAGGTCATGAACATTTCTCACTGAACCGGAGAGAAACTTCAGCTCCATCCATTCTTTAAATGAAAAAAAAAAAAAATGCTTGCAGTAATGTGCATACATACAATGCATGACTGAAGACACACATTTGCTCACAGTGTGAAGAGGCATTGCTGGCCRGAGGCGCTGCCTCCAGCAGTAGTCCTCCATTTTAATGTGCTTCCCGGTTCCCCCATGCCTCTTGTTTTTTCCCCCTCAGTTGCAGAAGTTCCAAGTGACAGCTTCAGGACATGGGATCTTCTCAATTCCCATTTTATGCACTTCTTTTAAAACCACCCCCTCCCGGCAATTACAAGATAAAGGCCGACATCTGAGGGTCAAAACAGCGTGAGTCGGGCGAATGTGTGAGGAGTGGGGCTTGTCACGTTTGAGTAAATTTCAAATAAGATGTGTTTGGAAGATGGGCGGCATACAGACACCATTTCTTCAGATTCAGTCAGGTGTTTATATGCTTCAGGGYAGTTTAAACTGCTGCTGGTCATGGTTTTACATAATATAAAACTGTATTAAAGGATTTTGAAACTCATATTACTACGTAGCTTAAAGCGTTTGTCAAGAAGAGTTTCATAAATCCACACAAGAAGCACAAACAGCTTTTTAGAACTTTATGATTAAAGATCAATTGAGGGATTTTACAAAACTATACAGAGAGAAATGTTCTTATGCTTATTTTCTGTGAAAGAGCGTAATTTATTAATCTTTAAAATATTTTAAG
>NW_013952558.1:475705-479925 GCF_001266775.1 Austrofundulus limnaeus | reverse complement strand
ATGCAGATCTACTGATTTAGTCTTTCACTATAACATTTTTATTAAAAATAAATGCATTTTATTGAAGATAGTTTTATCTCAAAATGTTTTTATTCAACAACTGCCATGATGTTTTAAGCTCTTCTTGTTGAAGGTCAGTGTATAATATAAAAGCCTCGTGCAGGACACTGCAGATACTATATAAAAGAAAAATTAAACTTTAATAACTTACTCAACAGAAACAAGAATAAGTGCTGCAGAAGCAGAAACCCCTCCACTAATATCGAGGAAACCAACAAGAACAACTATAATGATCAGATAAGATAATGATCTAGCAAGTCGGCAAAACTAGGCACAATATTGGGAGGCTGATGACTAATGAGCAACACACATGTGATAATAAAAATATATATAAAGCCTGGTTTGGAAAAAGGAGCACAAGGAGTAAAAAATGATATTCTCTGTCCTGTTTGTGATTTCAGAAGGGTTGAAGCCCAACCAACACACTCCTTTTGAATCAGCTAACCTGACTTGCATGTTTTTAAACTGAAAGAAACCAAACTACCCAGAGAAAACCCCCACACAGAGAGGAAGAAAGATTCAAACCATCAACTTCTTCCTGTGAGACAGTGCTAAACACCAAACCTAACCATTATGACAGGTTCTACAAAGCAGACAGGAAAACTATAAGAAAGCCCAGAAATAAATCAATTAAACAAATTGTGCTGGGTTATTCCTGAAACARAGGTGCAGAGGTTTAACGTGAGTAATTTACCTGCTTATTAATCAGGAAGCAGGCATTTTTTAATGTTGCTGAAAACAATTATCACAATTATTTATTTTGATCACAACCCACCAAATTAAAAACACTTTAGTGGAAGCCTGATTGGATGCATGTCAAACATCTGCGTTGATGCCACAGAGTTTTTAAAAGGCCGTGTGTTTTCTCTGCAGCAGCAAAAGGAGATGTTATTGATAAAGTTGAAGGATTATATATATTTTATTTTTTAAAGCCACTGATAGTCGCAATTTTGGATATTGTCCCAGGAATGCAGATTAAAACAAGAAATTTTAATAAAATAAAAAAACTTAATAAACAAAATAAACAGGCTAATATGGCAACATTTACTTACAAAAGCTACAGAGGTGCCCTTGAAGTGCTAAAAGTAACTTTTTTTTGTCATTTTGTTTTTACAATTCAATGTCAAACTATACCAAGTCAGTTATTTATATTAAATGCTGGAAAAAAGCACAAAACCAAACGGTAAAAAAAATAAATAACGAAACAAAAACACTGTTCATTATAATTGAATATTTAAATTCACTAAGTGCATTTTTTTATTTTCCTGAGAAATAAAGCCACATTCAGAAACTGCAATGTTACTTTTATAGTTCTGAATACATCTTATACATCTTTCAACAACAGTGTCTCTAAAACAAAACATATCTTTTTCTATCCTTGCACATTTCTTTATATTATATTTTATTATTAGTTGTATCATAGCTAGTAAGTGTTAATTTTTGTTTTGTGTGCACCATCGATAGTTTGTAAAGTAACTACTGTGTGAACCTCTGTATGGATGCTGCTGTGAGACCTGAATTCCCCCTCTGCAGGACAATATATTCTATTCTATTCTATTCTATTCTATTCTAAACTGTGTCTCGTGTCCATGAAGTCTTGTCTGTGCAGTCGTTGGATAATTTATGATTTACTTGGCTCTGACCAACGCCCTGTGCTTGTCCAAGCAAAGAGCCCATGTCAAGAAACAGTGCGGAGGAGAGGTGAGAGGGGAAGATGTGTTTTTGTTCCGTCGCAGCGCCACAAATCAGTTTACTTTTTGCCGCTGTCGTCAGGGGAATCCAGGGTGAAGGTGAGGGCTGCGCTGTGTGACAGGTTTGAACACGACCTCTTTGACACTCAAAGAAAAATCTATTAAAATGTCAGAAAACCTGAATTTCGATGTGACTTGTGGTAAAACTTTGTATTTTTCATGTATAAAAATGGAACCGAATGCCTCGTGTCAAACTTATTTACTTTTCATGTTCAGTTTAGTTTTATTTGTTGTTTAGTGAGAATAAAATGGTTATGAAGAAGGWTTTTGGTGGGGTTTATTTTAGCTGTCCAGGTGTAAAACAGCAAAAATCATTTTTCAAACTATGGTATTTTGTGACTAATTGAATTTTACAGTTTATCTTTTGCTCATTTCCTTTAAACTGAGAATCTACTGTACAAGTCTCTCTTAATATGTGCCATGCTCTAACTGTAGAAACGCGTAATGTTTTATTTTAGAAGTGCTTACTTCCTTGTTTACTATGACATCATATAAGGGGTGGGACTTGACTCTGGTATAAAGCTGTTGTTTGGAGTCATTTCCTGGGTTTTTGAAGGGACGGAGGAGGGTTCGAGAAATGAACCCAATCTGAGATATTTTTTGGAAATAAATAATCAAGTTTGAAAACTGAAATAGATCTCCTGCTACTTGAACATGTACTCATCAAAACACTAAATAAATCATATTTTTCATTTGAGTCTCCTACACGCAAACAAATAGGACCTTCACAGTTTTACAACTGCATCGGGTTTATCCACATTCAATAAATGACAGAGGAACTCATGAATACTATTTGTTTCTTGTGATTTTGTTGATCACTCTCAGAAAGTTGTATCATTGCAGTAAATATTTGACGTTGGACAAGATACTTCTAAAGACAGAAAATGAAACTTCACAAGAAAATGGGTTGGAGTATGATGTCATAAATCAAGTTAATACAATATGGATTCATTATATTGATAAAATAAATTACATTTTCTTATAATCAGTATGTTCTCCATGACTTTATTGGTAAAACTCACCCTTCAAGACCTGTATTTTGTTTTTATTTCTTTTCTATTTTCTGTCAGTATCTCTTTTCCCAAACTCCCTGTTGTCATTGCTTAGGATTTAGAAATTGTCTGTCAGCTCTTCAATAAGAAGGCGCCGGCCAGCCTTCTATGTGACTGTGTTTTAAATGGTCCAAATACTCCCTCCTGCTGTCTCCACTCTCACCAAAGTCGCCGAGGAGATGCTGTGCTATTCTAAAAAGCAACCAGGGAGTATTTGTGTTGATGGAACGCTCTGCTGCCATTTAATTAAGGCTTTGATGGCACGGTTTAAAAAAAAGGAACGGCTCTCATTTAGTTTGAGCTCAGAATCTCAAGTGTAAGTTCTTTCAGGCAGTGTTGTCGTGTTTTTATATCATTACCCTTGTAACTGAATATGTTTTGTATGCATTCAATCAATATCTGACTGGCGTTTTTCTATTTGCCGCCCTCTGGAGCTGGATGTTGTCGCATTCAGCAATTCCCTTTCACAACATTTCTTTCACTCCCGCAACAGAACAATTGGAAGCTGGAAAAGCTGAAAAGTGTGGGAATAAAATAGCTCGGATGGGTGCGCTGCGCTAAAAAAATTGCAACAATAATGCCCATTTTAAGTCATTACCTGGCACCACTGGCGGCATCATTAAAGTCACCATAAAAACGGCGAATGAAAAGCTCAAGAAGATCCACCACCTCTTGGAATATTAAAGTGCAGATGAGCACATTTGAATGTATTATGCAAAGAGAAGAAATGAAGCATGAGCAGGCAGCTCCAAACGCATGGATGTTTTGGTTCTGGGTAGGTTCGAGGCTGTTACCGCTGTGGGAGTAAACGGTTGCTTTGCTACAGTCACCTTGGGAACTTTTCTGGTTTAAATCTGTGCTTTTTCTGACAATAAATAAATACGAAGAGTTTGCTTAGTATAAAAAATAACGTAGAAAAAAATGTTAAACAAGAACGAGGTAAAAATATTCTTGAAACAGCACAGAAATGGTCAAGCTCCGTGTAAGAAAATATCAATACACTGAAATATCGTGATATTTCATTTCCCAATACTGTATCAATATTCTAAAGCCCTGTATCGATTTTTTTTATTAAGGTTTAAAATGCCAACTTTCCTGCCAGCCGTTCATTTTTATATTGTAGTTCAGTCTCTGACCACTAGTTGGCAGCAGTGAGCCAGCCATTTGGCTACTCTACCTCTTGAGATAGAGGCCATTGCTAAGTGTTGGGTGACCATATTGTAAATTAATATTAAAAACTAAAAACTGCAAAAAAATATATTTTCAAACTGTTTATTGTCAAATTTAGTCTAATAATTGAAAACATGGATGAAATAAGAAATATGAAACAAAAAAATAAAATATATACAAAGCAGAA
>NW_013952558.1:472147-475504 GCF_001266775.1 Austrofundulus limnaeus | reverse complement strand
GTATATATAATATATCGCAATATATCGGGATATATCGTATCATGACCCCTCTGTCATGATATGTATCGTATCGCCAAATTCTTGCCAATACACAGCCCTAGTTCCAGCTAACTTTTTTGTTTTTATCATTTATTTCTGTGATGATTATTTATGAGTAAATGGTTTTCTAATGAAATAAGGACAGTAATAGCATTCTGTASCTTAATGTGTTGAAGCTGTGCGTGGGCAGACTAACAAGACAGCTGTTGCTATTTTCTATATGTTTACGTTTGTCTGGAAAAAGGCTGGTATTATGTGTAAAGCAGAACAGGATGATTTAAAAATAAACCAAAAGCATGTTTTCAGACTCCAGTCCATCACAAGGTTACCACATAACACCCCCCAACCCCCATAAATAGCATTACATCATCTATAATGAAAACATAAAAAAAAACACAAAGCAACAGGTTTACCCTGGACTGGTTTGACAACCTGAACCTAATATTTGTTGGGGTTCTCATTCTCAACCTTTTGGGTCTGGGGACCCCGTACAGGTAATAAAAAATTCCAGGGATTTCCTCATAAACCTCATTATGGATTTAAAAATGARTCACTGCTATTTTAACCCTTAAACACCATGGAAGTAGTTGTTTTTTATTGTTTTTTACTGGCGCATTGTTCCCCATATACTTTTTTTTTTTAACCCTTTAAAGCCCAACCCTTTAAAAAATAATTAGAACATTTTTTAGAACTGACATGTTTGTTGGGCCTTTAAACAAAATCCCAATATTTATTTTTTTTGCCACATCACTTGGTTTATGATATATTTTTTTGTATCAAATCTGATACACTGGGCTGTTTTGGAAACATTTTGCTCACAACAAAGTTAAATTAAGAAACAAAAGACAGTTTTGCCCATAACTTTTGACAAGTTTAGAACACTCTAGGAAGTTTACTTCTTTGTTTTTTTTTTACAATGAACTTTTTACATCCATTTATTTCACTTCGTAGTAGGCACAAAAACAGTTTCTGTCCTTGTTCAGGCACAGATGTACCTTACACTTTATAAAAAAATGCCATCTTTTTTCATATTGATGACATTTTCTTACTTTCTTTTTTCTCTCTTCTTCCTCAGTTGTCTTTGACATCTAACACGTAAATAGTTAGTACAGCATAGAGATTATAATGTCAAAGGAGCCACTTTGAAAATAGCCAAAATGTGCTTTCAAATGACATTTCAGTAATTATTCAATCATCCAAAATAGTGTGTGGTTGTATTGTGGCAAGAAAATTATGATTAAATGACTAAAATTACTAAAATGTCACATGACAATTCAGGACTGGAGCACCTTATATACCTGCAGTATCAAGTTTGATACACAACATTTTAATATGGTTTAACTGTACTATTAAAAATATTTAAGTAATTATGCATTGTTTCAACACAGAAAGTATTTATTAAAAATACAAACAATATTGATGTTATTCTTATCATAACTTCTCCAAAATTAGCAAACGTTTTCCAGAAAAAAAAGAAGTGTGGATCTCATGTCAGCAGACATTTTGAAAAGGAAAAAAAAAAAAAAAAAAAAAAAAAAAAAAAAAAAAAAAAAAAAAAAAAAAAAAAACAGAAGTTCCACTTCCTGCAGTTCATTGATAATCCACTAGAGGGCAGAATACATGTCTCACATGATATACAACAGGTTTTTGAGGAAAACATTGACCACATTGATAAAATATAGGTCACAGAATCCTGAGTAGCAAATATGATACAAATGGTGGTATGATGCAACAAAATTAACAATTGATTGCAATTTTTTTAAGGATCCCTAAGCTACAGCTTCTGGACCCCTGTGGGTCCTGGGACCCCAGTTTGAGAACCTCTGCAGCAGAGCACAGCATATACAAGTTYGTATTAATTAAAGGGCTGTAAAACTAGGAAAGCACAGGGTGAATCTCAGATCAGAATGCAACAATTTGCACTCCAAAAGTCCACAGAAGCCAAAAAGCACCCTCAGAGGACTTGGATCTAAGTCTTGATTGAATAGAAGACGTTCACTTGATGGACCAAGAGGCCTGATTGGATTTAGACTTTCAGAGGTGCACTAAAGTGCTAAATGAGTAAAGTGCTTTTTGGACTATTAGGAGGATTTTGCAAGTGATTCTGTATTGAACTGGGCTCAGGTGAAACGGCTTCAGCATTAAAGCAATATTTTCGAACTTCTGTGCTTTTAGGAAATGTAACGGTTGCAGTTAAAATGAGCCAAAGTCCTCCTATTGGTTGTTTGACTGATCCTACAACATGTCTGAGATGCTAGATGGAAATTACGAAAAGTCATGAAAATCAACCAGGTTTTTTTGCTTAGTTTTATATTTTACAAATTGAATAATGATGTGAAATTTTGTCAAAATAAGAACTGTGAGAGAATGATTTTGATTTAAATGCAAATAACTTTTTTCCCCTTCATAAAATTATTCAAATCTCAGCACTCTGGACATCCCTAATTTAGAAAATTTGAAGATGAAATTGAAATTACCTGATTTCCCTCTRKGATCAATAAAGTATTTTTGAATTGAATTGAATTGAATTGATGTGTGGTCCTGTTGGCTTCATCGGAACATGATCTGCAGCTCTCACTGGAGCGGTTCGCGGCCGAGTGCGAAGCGGCCGGGATGAGGCTCAGCGCCTCCAAATCCGAGGCCATGGTCTTGAGCCGGAAAAGGGYAGAGTGCCTTCTCCGGGTCAGGGGGGGTCACCCTGCCTCAAGTGGAGGAGTTTAAGTATCTGGGGATCTTGTTCACAAATGGGGGAAGAACGGAGCGGGAGATCGACAGGCGGATTGGTGCAGCGTCTGCTGTAAAGCGGGCGCTGTACCGGTCCGTCGTGGTGAAGAGAGAGCTGAGTCAGAAAGCAAAGCTCTTGATTTACCGGTTGATCTACGTTCCTACCCTCATCTATGGTCATGAGCTTTGGGTCATGACCGAAAGAACGAGGTCCCAGATACAAGCGGCCAAAATGGGTTTCTTCCGCAGGGTGGCTGGGCTCTCCCTTAGAGATAGGGTGAGAAGCTTGGTCATCCGGGAGGGACTCAGAGTAGAGCTACGTTCCTACCCTCATCTATGGTCATGAGCTTTGGGTCATGACCGAAAGAACGAGGTCCCGGATACAAGCAGCCAAAATGGGTTTCTTCCGCAGGGTGGCTGGACTCTCCCTTAGAGATAGGGTGAGAAGCTCGGTCATCCAGGAGGGACTCAGAGTAGAGCTGCTGCTCCTCCACGTCGAGAGGAGGAGAGGCTGACCCTCCTCCCTCAGGACCACCTCTGCTAGTTTCTGTTCTGTCAGTCCTGTTCTTCAGCTGGATGTAACTTGTTTGTAGC
>NW_013952558.1:469151-472105 GCF_001266775.1 Austrofundulus limnaeus | reverse complement strand
ACCCCGGATAGGCGGAAGAAAATGGATGGATGGATGGATGGATGGATGGATGGATGGATTGAATTGAATTGAAATACTGCAACAAGCAAGAATATGAAACATTTCATTTTAAATATAAACTTTTATATTAAATTACAGCTGGCAATCCTATAAAAATAGATGTAAAGATGACAACCTCAGACTGCAATAAATGCATGTACAGCTGATGGAATCAGACACTAATAAAATGAGTCTGTTTTTTTCCAATAAGTGTACAAAATGAATATAAATGAACATGCAGTATTATATAAAAAGTATCCCTGCTAGTATTTTTTCACAAGTGTAAATAACTGCAGCAAAACACTGTAGATGTCTATTCAGAGATGTTTCACATAAAGAAAACAACTTTGGTCTTTAAATTGTCCCAACTTATAAGCAGAATAAAGCAAAAGTGAAAGCATGAATGAACAATTTGTTTGAACAGCCTTCTTCTCAGAGTTACAGTACCACATATCAAGATGCAGAAATGTTTAATAAAAAGGAGTTAAAGGCTTTGAATTGGAGCCATTGAAAACCCTGTGATCAGTGTGGTGGTGGAAGTGCTCCTCTGGTCATCTAAAAGTGTGTATTCAAGGTGTAAGGCATTGATCTCAGCTGAAGCACTTTGTATTTGTAACCTTCAACCACCTCCTCCTTCCATTCCTTTGGTAAAGACTTCTGACAGGAGATGTTTTTTTTTCCCTGTCAAGTTCTTTTTTTCTCACTTCTCCCCGACTTCTTTTTCWTTGTGATGTTGAGCTGCAGGTGGTTCAGGCCCTGCTGTGGTCCTGGCTGGTTCACCACACGACAGCAGTCATCTGAGAACTGTTACCGCCTGACATCTCAGGTGGTCAGGAAGACAGCTCTGTTCTCTGAGGGGTCTGGCTGCTTCTTGCTCCACGGCCATGTCTGGAATCCCGTGGCAGACAAAAAATTGCACCTAAAAAAACAAAACAAACAAAAACTTTCTGCAACACACTTATTTTTTTAGTTCCTTTTTTTATTGGAAATGCTAAATTTAACTAAACTACTGGTTAATTAAAAAAATCAGTCTTTGAAAGGGCCAATATTATGTGTTTCTCAGGCATATATATTTAATTACTACACCATAATAAAGTATCTATGTCACCTTTAGTTGTTATTAAAATGCTGTTTTTATGTTTAAATAGAAAAAATATAAACATCTTCTCATCACTTCCTCTTCTAAATGCCTTGAAATTGGCCTCTGTCTCTTTAAGAACCACCTTCTGCTTCTGTCTCTCGGGGGTGGGGGGTGGGGGGGGTGTTGCCATGATGCAGTTTACTTGACATCTGAAAATACATTTCCTCAAAGGTAYTTTTAATCTGAAAAGAGCTTCACTGAATGAGAACTAATGTTGAGAGCTCAGCAGACAGTTAAGTTTCTCTTTCACTTTGACCTGAGAGCCTGCAGGAGTCATGGGCGGGGTGTGTGGGGAGGGGGGAGGGGTGCGCTCTGCCATGAGGAAGTTCAGCTTAAAGACACATCCCAGGGGCGTTTCTGGTGCCAAAAGGCGTTTCTGGTCCCCACCTGTCGTTTTGCTCCTCAGCATGGCTGCCTAAAAACGCTGCAGGATTTCTCAAACATRCATGAATGAGTCCAAGCAAGGCTTTGGGCATGTTTTTTTATGAGAGTATAACATTATAACATGATATAAAACTCAAAAAAGTTGATTTTACATGACATTGCCCCTTTAAATGCAGACACGATGAAGATCTTAAGCTTTTGATGAAACATTGAAAATTTTTACAAATCCAAAAAGTCAAAAACCAACTAGGATAAAGATCACGTCTAATTAGGCATTATGTTTTGCCTTTAAATCTTCACATTTTATAATAAAACATAAAATAGATGAGCTATAGCTTCAGTTAACACTCCCACACTCCACCTTTGTCATCGCTGTTCACGTTTCATCACACCCCTCCTCTGGACCTTTTTCCAGCTTCTAAAACTGCACAATTCTCAGTAAATCAGAGCAATATATCGCAGTCCCATGTGTGAAATAAGAGGGAGTTTGATGTAACTGCCTGAAGAACAACGTTACTGTGCAAATGAAAAGTATGCTAATTGCACACCGCAGCAAAGTAATTTTGCTTTAAATGAAGCAAAAATGCACTCAGCAGTACACAMACAGACACACTAATAGGTGAACTCACAAAAAGGTAAAAATAATGCTTGCAGTCACATTTACAACCGAAGAAGAATTATCTGGTTTTCTTTCTGCTTCTTTTCTTTGCCTTTTTCCTATTGATCCAGTTTTAGTCGCTCAGAGCGGGAGCAGCGCCTCGTGGGATGTTGTTCACTTTGCGTCCTTTCGCAGAAGTTCTGCAAAGTTTTTGTCACTTTTGATATAAATTCCTCTGACAAATTCTGTATATTTTGCATTTTGTTCCATATTTAAATTCACTTATCGTGTCKGGAGCTTGTTCTTTGGCAGAAGTACTCTGTGTAACATTTGAGCACTCAGCTGAGAAACCAATGGGACTAAATCAAGCACGGCCCAAGCTTTACCCCCATTTCAGAACTGCACGTCAATATGGTTCCTGGAAAACTATTGCTGTAAACTCTTAAACTGCACCATTTAATATAGTTCCGGTGAACCATTTTAGTTTTATATTGAGCAATGATTGCCTCTAAGAGATTTTATATCCCCAGAAAATAACCAAGCAAGGATGCTATCTGCAACTAGAAGCACTCGGAGAGTGCAAACCTCCGCCAAGACCATTTCCCCCCATCCTGTAAGAGTTAATGCTCAAAAGCAGAGATGGAAACACATTTGGTGAGTAAGTTCTGATGTAGTGAACATTTAAGCAGGCAGTATGCACGGGATTTCTTCTCAGTGGAGTCCAATGTGAAAAAACAAAAGTCCTACTCGTCACCCGACGTTATTCATGGTCAAACTGGTGTTGGATTAAGC
>NW_013952558.1:455626-468799 GCF_001266775.1 Austrofundulus limnaeus | reverse complement strand
TCCCCGGACCGGGATTTGAACCAGTGACCTTCTTGCTGAGAGGCATCAGCTCTACCAACTGAGCCACCGTGCCGCCCTGTGGCACGGTGGTGTGCATTTGGTGAAAATGTGCACCAAATGCATAAAAATGTGCACATTGTGGCAAGAATTATTCATCATTACATTTGGTTTTAACATTAATTTATCAAGTTTGAAGTCCAAACACTGAAAGCTGTCACAGTTTTTTTACAGACGCCCTGTGAAAGCATCACAGCTTTGCCAATCTAAGAGGATTAAAAGAAAAAAAATTCCTGTATCCGCATCGTGATCCGGAACATCACCAAAATTTAAAGAATAAATTTAAAAATGTCATGACAATCCGTCCACAAGTTTTTGAGTAATGTTGTCGACAGACAGAACGACAGAACGACAGACAGACATACGCGACTGAAAACATTACCTTAGAGATAATAAATGTGCTGAAGGATACTTTGACTAATTAACTGAATTTTAGATACAGTCTCATATTTCACAATTTGTGTTCGACCATAGTGATTTACTTTTACCAGTAAGAGAATCAGCAAGTCTCTGTTTAATGTGTGCCTCGCTCCAGCAGTGTAAACTTAATGTTTGACATTTCAGGTATTCCAATCCTGATGTAAGAGGGACCACCTCCTGGGCGTGTAACCAGGGTTTTTGTAAAAATAATGAGAACACAGCCTTTTTGTTTCGACCTCTGAAGCCACTGACAGGCTCGTAGTGAAGTGGAGACTTTAGACATTGAAATTAAAAATTTAACTGAGAACTTAATGGGTTTCTGCATATTATTTGAACCTCCAATCTAACATTTCTTTACAAATTTCAAATCTTGTAGGCTTGTTCTTCAGCTTTCAACAGTCGATTTCTTGTCAAAGCGCTTATGTTTCACTGCTTCTTCAAAAGCAAACAGAAGTCAAAAAGGTTCTCTCCTACTCAGGGTCTTTTAATGACGTCGGGGTCACCAAAACTGTAAGGAAACCTGTCATTGCTTTGCAGCCGAAGCATGCACAGTATGCAAATACAGATTTTAAACTTCAACATTTGCAGATAAATAAAAGGCAAACAYAACYTTTCAGCTGGACCAAACACAGACCTTTATTCAGTCTTGGAGCATTTGTTACCAAATTAAAAATAGCACTGTTTTTTGGGGTGTTCAGGCAGACTGTCGGCTGCGGGGAAAGAAATGTGGGGCGGAGATAACAGTGCCTGCAGCTATGAAGAGTAGGGAAAGGAGGACKGGGAGAGGTGGGGAACTTTTTTCTAGCTGCAGAGTGGGTCGGGAGTTAGTTATTTAATTTACTGAAAAAAAATCACGAGATTTTAAAAAAATGTGAGATGTTCGTATACCTGCAAAATGGGGCAAAATCTGTGTAACTTATGAACCATTTGTACAACTTGACATAATGCAAGCCACTCCCCCTTACAAAGACATCATGTTGATAGAGAGAGCCCTCTGCCTTTAGCAACTTGATTCTTGAATAGAAATCCTGCAATATAATGAAAATAAAAACAAAAATGTCTCATGTGAGGCATGTTTTAACCAATCTGTCCGTTATAAGTAATCTGTTCTGAGATGATCATATATCAGTACATTACTACTTACAGCRGGTAAAATAAGTATTGAACATGTCAACATTTTTCTCAGTAAATATATTACTAGAGGTGCTAATGACATGAAATTTTCACCAGATGTCGGTAACAACCCAAGTGATCCATACATACAAAGAAATCAAACCATAAATGTCCAGAAATTAAGTTATTTGTAATAAAGTGGAATGGCTCAGGGAAAAAGTATTGAACACAAGAAGAAAGGGAGGTGTAAAAAGGCATGGAAAGCCAAGACACCAGCTGAACTCTCTCAGTAATTAGAAAGCAAGCCTGCCCCTTGTCAGTGCAAGTTAATATCAGCTGGTTCAGTCCCAAATGATGGCCAGGTATCACACAAGAACCATCTGATGATGGGTAAAAGTAAAGAGCTCTCTCAAGACCTTCACAACCTTATTGTTGCAAAGCATAATGATGGCATCGGTTACAGAAGAATGTCTAAACTTCTGAAGGTTCCAGTGAGCACTGTTGGGGCCATAATTCAGAAGTGGAAAGAACATTATTTCACCATAAACCGACCACAACCAGGTGCTCCTCACAAGATTTCTGACAGAGGAGTGAAAAGAATTATCAGAAGAGTTGTCCAAGAGCCAAGGACCACTTGTGGAGAGCTTCAGAAAGACCTGGAATTAGCAGGTATGTTTGTTTCAAAGAAAACAATAAGTAATGCACTGAACCACCATGGCCTGTATGCACGCTCACCACRCAAGACTCCACTGCTGAAGAAACAGCATGTTGAAGCTCCTTTAAAGTTTGCTGCACAACATTTAAACAAGCCTGTGTAATACTGGGAGAATATAGTCTGGTCAGATGAGACCAACATTGAACTGTTTGGATGCCAGAATACACATCATGTTTGGAGGTGAAATGGCACTGCACATCAGCCCAAAAACACCATACCAACAGTGAAGTTTGGAGGTGGGAACATCATGGTGTTGGGCTGTTTTTCAGCATATGGTACTGGCAAACTTCAAATAATTGAAGGAAGGATGAGTGGAAAAATGTACAGAGACATTCTTGATAAAAATCTGCTTCCACCAGGATGATGAAGATGAAACGTGGCTGGACACTTCAGCAAGACAATGAGCCCAAACACAAAGCCAAGGAAACTCTCAGTTGGTTTCAGAGAAAGAAACTAAAGCTGCTGGAATGGCCCAGCCAATCACCTGACCTGAATCCAACAGAAAATCTATGGAAAGAACTAAAGAYCAGAGTTCATAGAAGAGGTCCACGAAACCTTCAAGATTTGAAGACTGTTTGTGTGGAAGAATGGGTCAAAATCACACCTGAGCAATGCATGCTACTAGTTTCTCCATACAGGAGGCGTCTTGAAGCTGTCATTGACAACAAAGGCTTTTGTACAAAGTATTAGATAAATTTCAGTAAGTGTGTTCAATACTTTTTCCCTGTGCCATTCCACATTATTACAAATAACTTCATTTCTGGACATTTATGGTTTGATTTCTTTGTATGTATGGATCATTTGGGTTGTTACCGACATCTGGTGAAAATTTCATGTCATTAGCACCTCAAGTAATATATTTACTGAGAAAAATGTTGACGTGTTCAATACTTATTTTACCCACTGGAATTACAGTTGAAAAATTAAACTAATTGCAAACTGAATCTAAAACATTTTAAACATCAAGCATAAATGCATTTAAAACTCAATCTAAAAATCAATAAATTCTTTACAGGGTTATAAAAATGGAAGAAAATATCCTGAAAGTGTTTTCAAACATAACTACTAAGCAGAATAGTTTATCCAAGTCAATGTATGGCCCATAACTTCATTTAATGAAGTCAGTGTAACCCTCTAAAATCAAATGTTGCCCACCCCTGAGCCATACTACAAGTTTGTTAACAAAGAAAATAAACCTTTGAATGCTTTAGGGGACACCARTTGAAATATAAGTTTTATTGGTCTTTGTGTGAATCCAACAAGAGGTTGGAAAAACAAAAACAAACAAAAATAAATAAATAAAATAAAAAACACATAGATAATCAATACAGTTCTACAGACAGCCACACGCCTTTAAATAATTTAACAGTGGGTCTGCTGAGAAGATATTTTAGTTTACTGATCCAAAAAACATCAATGTTTCCACCTGTTCAGTCCATTATGTAGGGTAAAACAGACATCAATAGTGTTTGGAGTATTTTTTCTATATCCAAGCGGTTGAAAAGGCTGATTCAGGACAGGAGGTGGTCTCAGCTGAGAACAAAACCCTCCATTTCAATTTCCTCTCCTAAAAAAGTGTAAAGCTGCCTTTGGTATTAATTTTACTTGACAATTCTGCCTTCTTACGGTGCATTTTATTCTATTAGATCCTCATAAAGCTGCAAGATAAAGTCTGCCCAGAACCTGTTTGGGTAATATAGGACACTTTATTGCCTATTTTAAACATTACATCAATCAGATGCACAGCTGAGGTGGTTAGCTCTGTCACTTCACAGCAGGGAGGTCACTGTTTGACTCTCGGCCAAGTTAGCATGCACGTTTGTTTTTCTTGAGGGGTTTCCTCCAGCCTTTCCTTGCAACAAAAACATGCCTTTTAGGTTGAGAGGCAAGTCTGAATTGACCTTAGTAGGAAATGCAATAGTTTGTTTGTTACATTTGTCACTGTGGTGACTTTCGATTGCACTGCAGACCCTTTTAAGATGTACCCTGTCTCTTACCCAGTGGCTCCAGGGATAGACTTTAGCCTTCACGACCCTGAACACAGTAAAGTAGGTTAAAAAACCCCTACATTCCATTTTGGTGTCACACAACAGCTGTGTTTCACTAGATTTGCAATATTTTACAACCCGCCCCAATAACAAATCTCCACAATAACAGGAATTTGCTGAAAATGAGAGTCGTACATTTATTAACATGGAGTTTCCTGCTTCAAGCCATGAATTACATCATGGGTATTAATTTAATGTGCTTCAGTTGATTAAAATCTGCTGCATAACTGATGTGACTTAAGGAGGGCACACATTGTGTTAGCTTCAATTGTTTACTTCGTCAATCTACATGGCATGGACCTGTGACATAAACACACAGATTCTGTGAAGCACGTATTAACCCATGCTTGATTCTTTAAGTCCAGTAAAGTTTGTTCAAACCACACAATGTGAAAGAAGTTTTACAGCTACAATAAAGTTCATGTTTTGGCTTGATATCAATGCAATAACACTAGGTATGAAAACTTTATTATTTTTAAAATTTTTCAATAGAGTTTTGGTACAGTCCTTGGTTTGTATTCTTGTATTATCCTCACCACAGTCAGTACTCTGTTTCCAGCTTCTCACACACACCACCTGTCTCAGCAAACATCCAAATCCTGTTTGTTTATGGGGGTGTTTAAACTTGCTGACTGTCATGGTCAGTAGGAGGTTTGACACCAGAATGCAGTTTGATACAAGGCGCTCCAAAAATAAAACTTTTTTTCTGTCTTTTCCCCCCCTTTTGACACGACCAAAAAAAAAAAAAAAAAAATGCAGAGACTGCAGAACTGAGGAGGAAAAGCAAAACCAGAACACAGCATACAAACTAATATTACACTGCAGAATTCTGGACTGGTTATGAGCTGAGACTGACAGATGAGGAACAGCTGCGATAAACGAGACAAGATGCAGGTGTGAGWGGGCGKGGCAGGGCTGAGGACGAGCGACTGGTGATTCAGAGGAGCTGGTACTCATTAAAGCATAAGAAAAAAACACACAAACCTTATATAAACACAAAAGACAACAACTAAGACRGCTAACTGATTGCAAAATGCAAAATAAAAATGAAATTTCATATCAGAAAAGTTAATGTCATGTACTTGTTTTTATTTATAYATTTTTTCTACAAATTGACAAGAAAAAATTGGGATAACTTACACATTTTATTTTACCTKACAATGTCAAATCAGTAGTTGTGAGTTTTTCCAGCAGGGGTGTCAAACTCATTTTCACCTAGGGTCACATGAGCATCGTGGTTGCCCTTAAAGGTCCGTTGTAATAAACTTTGACAAAAAAGTGACAAGTTCCTCATCAAACTGCTATGGCTGAGCAAACATACCTGAGCTCTACGTGGTATTTCGTGCACAGAAACAGTGTTTCAACACTTCCTCCTATAAACACGTAAAAGTACTACATATCTGACTGACTAAATGTGAAATAAATGATCCCGAAATACTATTAAAAGTAAAAGAGTTTTACTTACTGCTGACTTTGTTGAGTTGTAATAAGTTGTAGCTACCGTCTTGAATTCTAAACTCTCTTACTTTATGACAGGGATTGCCCACTGGGGGGGACGTTCTTGTTTAAATTTACGACCAGTACAACTGGTAACCTGCAAAAATGCAGTGAAATGAAGATTTTACACAGCTAATTTTGCTGGATACTGTTGAACCCTGTGCACCTCTACCTATGGTGGGATGCCATTTTCTCACAGATAAAATAATTGCATTAGGGGAGATGTAGCTTATGGTCAATGCTGGCTTTAAAGCAGAGCAGGCTTATTTTAAATACATTAATACATCGTTGAAGCTCTAGCAGGCCACATTAAATACAGTGGCGGGCCACATTTGGCCAGCAGGCCTCTCATTTGACATGTGCTTTACAGTAAAAATGTCTCCTTCTAGGTGGTCCTATTCTTGTTYAAAATCTAAAAGTTTCAGTTAGTTCAACAATTAAATAAAAAGCTTTATGTTCCTGAACTCATTTAAACCAAGTTAGAGACAAATTACAAAAGAAATGAAAAGTAACTGGGCATCTTGTAAATAAAAGGAAGACAAACGGGCCTGTCATTCCTCCCTTTTGCTCAGCATTTTGTTATATTTAAGATTTAATTCCCCCATTTCTCAAACTCTTTAGTCCCCTCCAGAATTCAGAATATTTAGAGACATGAGCTCGGCACACTCTGATTAGTGGCACACTCAGCTGTTTAATTAAACGCAGGTCTGGATGTTTGGCATGGATTAAGCATTGAGCTGCTGTGCTGAATCTCAACCTGTCTTTGTGGCGTTTTCAATTTTTTTCAATTTTTTTGTAGTTTCAAACTACAGACTTCCCAGCCTGACGTTACGTTGTTGACCTGTTTTTTTCTTTTTTTTATTACTTGTTTCACAACAGTTAATCTGCACGARCCGCAAACTGCCTTCTTGCCTGACTGATTGGCATGATCAAATCAATTTAAGAGTCCTTGTGCCAGATGTGGCAGCTCGCAGTGACAAAAATCCAAATTTGTTTTGACAGCAACACTCACACATGGTAATTCATTGCACCTCTATATGACCTGCATTTCACTGAGCGGATCAGGAACAATTGCTTCTAATTCTCTAAAAGCCTAAATGTGATTGATTGCCAACAGTTTGAGTGTGACAGATGTACATTTAGACTGATTTAGTAACTTTAATGAGCCAAAAGTTGGCAATTTGCTGCTGTTTTTATGCCTTTTGAACARTTTGAGTGAAAAACAACTACATCTCTTCCCTTGAGATGGTGTTGGATTCCCAGTGCTCTGATTAAGCARTGCTGGATTGACTGGTCATTGCTCTTGAAATAAAAATGGGTCCTAATGGGCTTTGCTAAATGGACAGAAACTCGCTTGGTGATGGAGAAACACAGGGTTGTGCACAAATGTGTCTCGTTAAAAAAAAGAGACACTAAAATGTCAGTGACAGAGTGGACTGAGTGAGAAAGTGKCTTTCAGTACTAAGGGGCTCTAAATGGTGGTTGAATACAGTTAACGAGTTTGACCTGGCGGAGAACCAGAGGGTAGGAGGCTGTCAAGTTGATCCTGGCAGTTTGGGCTCCTTTGGGTGTATTTGCTGCCCATTGTGTGCCTTGTGTATTTATTTGTTTGACTCGGGTGCCCAACAGTCAAAATAATTGAGTTCACCTGCCGATGAGGTCTCTAAACATTAGCTCTGCTTTGCCAGTCACAACGGGGCGATAATAACCTTAATTATTGCTTCTCAGATGTCAGTTCTACCTAAAAATTGGATATTAATTGTGATGCTRATTTACGGTGACAGGCATGCACCAAACATACACTAACTGTTGRCAGATATGCACCATTACAAAACAAGTCGTCTTCCTTGGATTGCAATTACCCATCAGCTGAATAAATATGAYGTGGAGATGAAAAACTGCTCCTGGAATACTGAGTTGATTTTTACAATCAAGTCACACACTTCCACATTCTGGTTCAAGACATTTGGGTTATTTCATCATCCCCCCAGGAGAACGTCTATAATTCATTGTTGCAATAAATACATCTTCACAAGTTTCACATAATCTTTTTGCCCTCATGCATACTTATTTTTGACTTTTGTTTCTACTCACATTCTGTATTAAACATATCCCACATACTGCTTATTATCAAATCTCTAAGCGGTTAATTAGAAAGCAATGACTACATTGGTTGAGGTTTTTGAAAATGCTGCATTTGCCAACTCAGGAACTGCCAAGAAAAGTTTGCTTTTTAAAGTAAAATCAAAACATTTGTTGAGAAAGTAAAGAATAAAAAGAAAAGGCAACAAAAACTGATAAATAATTATAAGGAGACAGAAGATCATGGCCCAAACTACAACAATACTTGACTGATCAGAGAAGTGAAAGGCTGAAAGACTATAAAGACCAGGGTAGATGAGAAGAGAGGCTGCAGCTGTGACTGAAGTAACAACTAGAAGCACTCAGAGAGTGCAAACCCCCGCCAAGACCAATTTCCCCCCATCCTGTAAGAGTTAATGTGCAAAAGCAGAGATGGAAACACATTTGCTGAATAAGTTCTGATGTAGCGAACATTTAAGCAGGCAGTATGCATGGAGTTACTTTTCTGTGGAGTCCAATGTGAGAAAAACAAAAGTCAGACTCGTCACCCGACGTTATTCATCGTCAAACTGGTGTCGGATTAAGCACCTAAGTTTTCATCAGTCATATTTCACYRTGTAAAACGTCTGTTTTATCCCCTTGTATGAGTTTGTAATGGTTTGACTCTTTATAAAGTGCTTCCTGGCTCCCCCCCATCTCCAAACTTTGAGGCCCGGCAGCTCTCTGTTTACAAGCCTAGTAGCGAGACACTGTTTTGATTGGTTGTTTCAGAAATGTGGTGTGTTTGAGGAAATGGGAGAAATAAGTTTCATGGTGCAGTCACGCACTTCCTGGTCACAAAACATTCTGTAAATGTGCATATTATGGCAAAAATTGATCATGATTAAATGTGGTTTTAACATTACTTTTATAAAGTTTGAAGTCCGTGTTGTCCAATCCAGCTCACTGTTTTTTTTACAAAAGCCCTGTGAAAGCATCACAGCTTTGCCGGTCTCAGAGTGGTAAAAGAAAAAAAATTCCTGTATCTGCATCGTGATCCGGAACATCATCAAAATTTAAAGTTGTGTTCCTTGGCCCAGTACCCACATGTGATAAAAATGTCATGACAATCCGTCCACAAGTTTTTGAGTAATGTTGTCCACAGACAGAATGACAGACAGACAGACAGACATACGCGACCGAAAACATTACCTCGCCCTTGACGAGGTAAAAAACAGGTATAACAGGCTGATTGTATACAAGAACAGATTGAGTAAAAAAAGGGTGGATGGCTCAGAGGAGAACACAGGTAGAGACTGGAACAAACCAAATAATTAAAAAATAAAAATATGACAAAATAAACTTCCAACAGAGAAATAAACACAGAAAACACAAATCCTGACATTAATTGATTCACATGATATCCAGCTGAGAGGTTCTCCATGGTAACAATGACCTTGGATTTTTATGCATTAAAAAACCATGTGACACCATGATTTACTGTGGGGAAGTATTTGTTTAATTACTTTGGTGAAAATTTACTTTTAAATGTATTTCTGTAAAACAGCATGAAACTTAAACTTTTAACTTGGCTTCATACTTCCATAAAGAAGTTTGTGATATTTGTTGCATTTAAAAGTGCATAAATTTCAAAGTTCTGAGCATATTATTTTGCATTAAGCCCACTAATTATATTTTTAGAGTGTAAAAAGACCTATTTGACAGTTATTTTATCTTTTATAAGCTTCATAAATAAATGTGTGAACATAGGCTGTCAAGTCAGCATGGCAGCATATTTATATGCGCAGGCAAACTGTGAATTCATGACTTGGCTTTTATACTGAGCATTTTCTCTGCTGTTTTTAGTGTCTCTGTTGGTACTAATTTGTGCATGTGTTCTTGTTTTAAGGCAGAAGTGAATATTTATGAAAGTGCTGCATTTGTGTGTGTGTGAGTCTGTGAGTGTGTGCGCGCACATGGCTGAATTTATTCACAGTAGGTGGGTAAACATACACAACAATCTGACATTAAATGTGATGCATTTAGTCTGACAGCAGTAAACACTCACACACATACATTCAAACACACACACACACACACACATGCAAACATGTTACAAATGCAGCATGAACATGCTACTTACAAGCCAGTTGTGTCTGCCCTGGAAAACAATTAACCTTGAGCAGAACGAATAGATTTTTGAAGGTAAAGCGTTGAAGGATGAATGTAAAGTAGGCAGTTCCTGCTGCTGCTGATAAGTGACAGTTACATGATGTGCAGATGTGGAGCTGTGCCACATGTCTGCATAAGACATTAGGTTTTGACTGTTCCAGAAAACTGTCTGTACTTCCATTCTCGTACAATGTTTATGCATGAGTCATACTCTGATGGATAGCCTAAATCTGTGAGGTTTTATTGTAGATTAATATATATCACTCTGGCTGGATGTGAGCCTTTTTGTGTGTCTATTATGGAGCTTGTTATCAGAATAAGAATGACTGTTAAGGTGGTTTGGTTCCAGAGGGAGACCAGACTCGAGGTCATTGTCACAATCTTTGAGCTTCATCAACTCTCACTGACATCCTTTGAGGAGAAAGACACAAAAACTGAGGACAGGACATAATTACATAAAATGGACAAAAAGGGCAGGATGAAAACTCTGTGGTGTTGTGCTCAGAACACGTTCAATGTTATATACAGCAAGAGTCATACTGCCTGACCTCTAGGTGTCTCTGCAATAGTTGATGACAGAATGTTAGGAAAATGATAGCTCAGGAATGGGCAACTGGTGGTCTGTGGGCCACATTCAGCTCACGGATGACTTCTGTCTGGTCTACAGGAGGTAGACTGTTCACAGAATTTCAAGGCAAACCTGTGTTTAGACTGCTTAGAAGCACTATCTGCCATGAAGCGWTTTAATATGTCGCCACTACATGTTGAACAAAGCTAAATATGAGAAGTTTACTAAATTTGCAAGTAAATAAACAGAACCGCAGAACCACAACCACATGAGTCTGCACTCAAGGTGTTTTATGCCTTTGCACTATAGTTTGCTAAAGTAAGTATTTATTAGGGATGGGAGATCGTCCCTATTTTCAGATGGTCACTGGCTATCGATGATAGTCGATCCAATYGGCTGATAAGACATGCGCAGTTACGTTGTTAAAAAAAAGAAGAAAAAAAAAACAACAAGCAGGTCCGCTTATTATAAGCGACGGCTTGTTTTTTTTTTCTAAAGTCGCTTGTAAATTTCGTGAGTCGCAGGATATGGTTTTTTGGGCTTATCTTTTAACGTGAGTTGTTTATTTTGTGCTCGTCTTTCTTTATGAATAACGTTCCTGAGACACCCCGTGCCGGAAACCCCCCTCCTGCTTTAGCATACGTCACTTGCATGGGATTTCTCTACCGGTGGAGTCCAATGCAGAAAAAAAAGTCTGACGTTGTTTATCCACAAACTGGTCAAGGATTAAGCTCAAAAGTTTTTATCGGTCAGATTTTACCATGAAAATCATCCGTTTTATCCCCTTCATGAGTTTTTGGCCATTAGACTCGGTTTGACCATCTTTTTAAATAGATTCTTCCTGGGAAAATGTCGCTTATTTTCTCTCTTTTTTTAAGCGAGGGGTTGAAGCAAATGCAGCGTCTGAGTGCTTTCATCTCAAACAAACACTCCCACAAACTTCAGACCAAGTATGTGTTGTTATGGAGGGGGGTGAAAAGTTCGACCCACGTTTCAAACACACACACACACGCCAGAGCCCAGAGTGATGGGGAAAAGCAGGGGTGAGGCAGTGCGCTCCGGTCCAGTTTGGAACTGGTTAGTTATTTGTTCAAATGTATGATTGTCATGGATCATTTGTTTTGTAACTAAACGTAATAATATAGCACTATTTGGGTCACTTGTGGCTCACCAAAGCAAGAAGATGACGAGAAGAGAAATAGGAGCTGCACATGTTGGCGCCGACTCAGAAAAAAAAAACAGAGACTGTATATTAATTATTTTATTCCCTCATTAGCACAGATCACAATGATGATGATTAAAACATTTTAATTTACAGAGAAGGGCACATTTAAATTTTATTTTACATCCAGCTGGCACGGCATTTAATTAATTAATAAAGATCGCCCTTTAAAATAGAAAATTGCATTCCTACCTTTCAATCGCCGATAGACAATTGAATCAAAAATCACGCCATCCCTAGTATTTATATTGTTGGCTTCAAATGTTTTGTATTCATGTTTATTAAACAAGAGTACAATCTGAGCATGAAATATGTTAAGTTCTATGCTGCATGTTGTTTTAATATTTATGTATACATACATACAGTATATACATAAAAAATTTAAAACGGTAGTTTTATTACATTTGGGTAAATGTGCAGCTCTATGTGGCCCTTTGGTAGTGTCAACAAAAAATTCATGGCCCCTTCCATCCTTTAAGTTGAGCATCCCTGTGATAGCTAAAAGCTAAAAGTAACAAAAATACCAAATGACTAAAGACTAGTTAGAAGCCAAAAGTAGCAAAAAAGGAAGGCAAAAATAGAGGAATTTTGCAGACAAAACCAGAACAAGCAGAATTTGATTTTTGGTTAAAGTTAGTTTAAAAACATTTGGGTGTTGGCAAGTGTGGTGAGTTTTCACAAAAAAAAAAAAACTCTAAAAAAGAAAAATGAGCCACCAAAGGTTTTAATGGCTTATTCTTTGTTTGCAATGACCCCGGTGAAGGTCACAAGCTGATTCACATAGATCAAATAATAAAGTTTTCTTACAAGCGTCTCTGGAGTCTTGACCTCCAAAGGGTTTATGTACCAGGACATAAATAAAAACCATACCAGATTGTAAATATGATTAAATATGACCTCACATAAACAAAAACGCACAACTTATTACAAACTGAGCCAACTTGCAGAAACCCATGTTTGAATGTCATAAAACCACCTTAAAAATCATTGTAATGTGTTTATGTTCTGCTTTATGCCATTTTTTAAAATCTCAGTAGCCACATTTACTCATTTCCCAGCTTTCGTTAGGATGTAGCTGTTTTCCAACAGAAAAATAATTACAAATTGTGACTAAAACAGAACCAACAGACCACCACTAAAACAGTGGTGGTCCCCCTGTTTAAAAAGGGGGACCGGAGGGTGTGCTCCAATTACAGGGGGGTCACACTCTTAAGCCTCCCTGGTAAGGTCTATTCAGGGGGAGGAGGGTCCGTCGGATAGTCGAACCTCGGATTCAGGAAGTGCAGTGTGGTTTTCATCC
>NW_013952558.1:437234-454476 GCF_001266775.1 Austrofundulus limnaeus | reverse complement strand
AGAAAATGGATGGATGGATGGATGGATGGATGGACTAAAACAGAGCCCATGAAATTTAAATGAAGTCTCAAAGCATCTCCTGCTGCTCTTTTCTGACAAATATTTAATTTTATAGCAAACGTATCATCTGTACATGTTTTCCTTAAGAGAGGTTGCTCAGAAACTTGGGTTTTATTTACACAAGCAATGATCACTCAGAGGGAGAGTTCCAAAGGGGAAAGTGACTCATGTTTACTTTCATGATCTGCTACTGCTTGTCCTTCTGGATGGCAGTTATTTTCCTGTCAAGTTAACTAAGTTTATCAATCAAAGCTTTTTGAAAGTAGAAAAAAGCAAATAGACAACTTTCAATCTATTGATATCCATTGAATTAGCAAAAGTGCTGAAGATACAGTATTGTTCTAGTATCTAAGGATGCTGTATGAAAGGAAGCAGTGTGCCCTTTCACAAAGAGACAACACAAATTTAATTGCAGTTTTGTCTCCTAATCTTGTCCCCGTGGTATTTTGCTCCCTCGAACTTAATTGCTTATAGGTGAGAATGAGTTTTCAGATGGTGTTGACCCTGCGAACTGCCCATGATTAGACCCTGCTTTTCACCCAGTTAGCACAAAATTACACTTTCCCTCGAGACTTAAAGGGATTAGACTGGTAAACACACGACAAGATGGGACAATCTAATTCAAAACATGAAAAGGTGCAAAACACTGCTTTGGGCAGTTACTCCCAGCAGTACTTTGAACTTCAGTATTAGGTATAAAACTATTTTAGGATAAGTATTCGCTGCATGGCGCTACATAGATCAGGCTTATACATCTGTTATGCACGTCTTGCAGTAACGAATGTGCAGAGGAAAATCCTTTGTTTTTACAAGAGATACTAACTGTTACTTTAGTTATCAAGTATTCTATTGACTATTCTAGTGATCAGTCGAGTAATTGTATACAAATAAATAGTCAGGTTCTTCAGTAACTCTAACTTTATTTTAAGATTTATACAATTATTTAATATTGTGAAGGGGTAATCTACACTTGCTGATGACCTTGCTGCAATCAAAGTAAAATTACTAAACCAGTAGTGTTTGATAAATGCATTTTAAACTTGTATTTATAAGTGTAAAGTTTGAGGGTGCATTCATTTAAAGCAGTCTGTCTTTGAAACATTTTTAAAATTATTTATTTCATTTAATTAGAAACAAAACAAATTTCAACACAACACAAGCATGATGTCATTAAACGAAAAGGAGCAGCCCCCATTACAGAAAAATCTAAATGCTGTAAATTCTTTTTCATGGATTGGAAAACTGAATGTGATATTTTATGTTAGAAATTGGTCAAGTAAAATAGGTAATGTAAAATTTTAAGGTTTGCATAAGGTTCTGTGGAGTTCACTTATTGTTAATAAAAATATATCCATATTTTTAGCAAAAATGAAAAAAAAGCACACTAACTACTATAAATACCTTAAAACTTATAATATTCACTCTAAGTATCTCATTTAAGTAGAAGAATAGCATTAAATAAATGCATTTAGCTCATGACATCATCTGTTGCTGTTCTTTTCTTTTTATTTGACACACTTAYATTAAGTGTTGATTTTATTACACAACTTACATGGTTAAATAACACCCTGCCAGGGAGCCACTATAATTAATCAGTGCATGCAACATTAGTCAAAATATACCTGCTTGTATATCTGTAACATTACAGATTATCACAGGTTTAAGTAAATGTTTTGAGCTATGGTAACATAAACAAATACCTGTTGGCAACGCCGGACGCATTCGATGAATGCAGCGGCTGTTTTCTTTTCCGGTGATGCAACATCAAGGACGTGCAGCACATGCACTATGCTTTGTTGTATTTTTGTTTCACTTTAATTGAAAAATGTTCCCCCAATTTTGACAGTTTATCATTTTTTGGGTGCTTCTTTTAGGGACTCGTCATCTCCCACCAGAGCTAAAAATAGCTCTTAGCATACGCGCGTCAACGGTGTGGGCATTAGCGAAAGCGCTGTGTAAAAATAACGTTCCACAGACAAAAGTGCACTTAATAGTTCAACAGTATTTATTTTTAATAAAGCTTTGAGGCAGATGATTTGCCTCACAAACTTTTAGCAATTGAGGTACTTGAATTATTTGAGGAATCACATTAAGAAAACAATTTTCTACAAGAGAGAATTTCTGAGTTCTTATAGCAAGTTGTTGCAGTGCATGCACGTCGTTTTGGCTTGTGTGTTATAGCTTTCTTTTTTGTAGGTGGGGGTGATTACAGTTCCTGATTGCTCCTTTACTCTATACTCACTTTGGTCCAAACAGGTGAAAAGGCATGGTTTTGTGGTGTGTTTTGCTTTCTGTGTCCTACAAGCTGCAGCCCCATCATTCCTATCTGTCCTATCATCTCTAAGTCTTTGGAGCAGCTGTTGCTTAGAAAGGATTATGGTTGATGGGAGAAAAAGGTTGGCATTCTACTCGTAAGTGGCTGCAAAAAAAAAGCGACACACAGTAATTACTGTCGTCTTTCTGACAAACCTCAACCTTATCTTGCATCTGTCTGAAGCCACCAAGCACTTGTATTACATATAGGCCTGCCAAGAGAAGTTTTGAACACTCCCTGAATCATATTTTGCTCCCCTGCATCATGAGGCGAGTCTTGCTTTCCCGCAGTGTGCCGTGCCTGTGGGGAGTCTCGTCAGTCACCCGGACCTAGGACACCTCCTGACAAGGTCACAGAGTTCTGCCACTTCGAGATTAAAAAAGCTCCATCCATCCAGGCGGCTTCCCCCTCTGGGCAGCCATTATCATAGCAGATCGCCATGCCAAAAACCTCAAATGGATGTGTAGTGCACAGGTTGTGACCTTCCAACAGACTGCTGTCATTTTTAGGTCTTTCTGTCTCATGAGATGACAATGGTTGTTGGCTGCAGTGCTGCCCTTTTTTCTTTCAAGAGGCAGCACTGATGTTAAGGGAGGAGAAAATGAATATTTGAAAAATTGAATGCGTTCTTTTAAAGAGAGGCATTTTCAAAACTTTGCTTTCTCTTTTCCTGTTTTGTTTAACATCAKTTAGGCTTTGGATGTTTTTGTCACAGTGTGTTGCATCAGCAGGGATAGGCAGGGAGACTGGTAAAGACAAACATCCATTAGTTTTAGCCATGGAGATAAACTTTAAAACCAAATTTGTTCAAGTTTTTTTCCCCTCTGCATAATAGACCAATCCACCTCTCATCAAGTTTGAGTTTGAATGATACATGGTTAGTACTAATGGACTAGTGTATTTGCTTTTTTGAGTTGCGCTTGCAGACGCATCAACACAAATTTTTACATGTCCAAATGTTATCATTGTGATTTGTGTTAAATAAATTATGTTCTTATCTTTTACAGCTCTGAATTTTTTCTTACCAATTTTTAATCCCAAAGAAAGCTTAATAAAAGCTTCCAACTAAATTTTGAGTTTGTATTCGATCCTTTCAATCATTAACAAAACCTACTAATTTTTGTAAACTTGAAGGGAACTTCTGATGGACTTGCGACCTGTCCAGGGTGTACCCCGCCCCTCGCACTGTGACTGCTGGATATGGGCACCAGTGACCCACGCAACCCTGAAAAGGAAGAAGCGTGTACAGAAAATGGATGGATGGATGGATGAAGGGAACTGTGGCACAAAGCAGAACAGAACTGTCTGTGGAAATGTCATATAATTTATATGGACTACCTTGTCACTTGTTTTTACCTGTATTTACTAAAACAACTTGAAGGTRGGTGAAAAATGTCATTGAAGTGTAGTATTTCTTTAATAAGTATATATTTTTGGTGGCTCAGTTGGTAGAGCTGTTGCCTTCCAAGAAGAAGGTTGCTGGATTGAATCCTGGCTGGGAACCTTTCTGGGTAGAGTTTCCATGTTCTCTCGGTGCATGCATGGGTTTTCTCCATGTACTCTGGTTTCCACCCACAGACCAAAACCATGTATGTTGACTAACTGGGAACTCTAAACTGTCCTCAGATGTGAGAGAGAGTGATTGGTTGTTGGTCTCTACCTGTGATGGACTTGCAACCTGTCCAGGGTGTCCCCTGCCCGACTGCTGGATATGGGCACCAGTGACCCCCTGTGACCTTTAAAGGAAGAAATAAGTAAGAAATGATATRTTAATGTTTTATTTACATTTTTTCCTTCATGCAAATCCATTTTTAGWTCACTGAAAACAAATCTTTTTGATTAAACCATGCAGGATGGGGATATTTTTAATCTCTTGTTGCTATGCTCCCATGTAGACAGGCAAATGCAGCTTTTATTTGGAAGCAGTGAAAACACCCTTGATTGCCGCTTGATTTAGTTTATCATTTGCAGCAGTTACYATACGATCRTGAAGTGTATTTCCAGATGTATTTKCACTGACAGAATAAATGATTTTGCAAGCAGACAAAAATACTCAGTCCTGAACTGTGCTCAGTGTGGACATTAGAGCTGAATATTTACCACATTCAGTCAGATAATCATGCTCAGTCCACTGCTATTTGCAGTTCCCCTCAATGCCCCAACAATTTCCCTTTTTTGTGTTGCTGCTTCAGTGTGCGTGTGTGYACTTATTATGAGGATTTAGCATTCAGCACTTCAAACAGCAAAACCTTCTGCCATGTCTGACTGCATGACCGTTCGCTGTAAATATTTAAATCCTTGTTTTTGTGTAAGTGCCTCTGACTGAAGGATTATATTGTTTAGACCTTAACCAGTAAATTAAATTTAACTCATCTCACCCAGAGTGCCACTTAAAAAAATCCATCTATTTACAGAATGAGGATAATTTCTGATGAATGCAAAACCCTGCACTTAGGTATTTTTTTTGTAATTCATCAAAGTTATATCCTTACACTGACATAAATATTTTTCTGGTTTGTTTTCTTTAATCTCCTTTAAGGTTTTACTAAGATATGCAGCAGATCCCTGTCTCCTTCTTCATTGTTTGGTCTTAGATTGTATTGTATCGGATCGGAGTTGATGAGGAAGGGAGTTTGCACTTGTCTACACACCCTGAAGCAGCTCAGGACCTAATGGGAGCAGGGACATGAGGAGCTTTGAGGATCTAATGGGAGTGTGAGAATAGTGTTTGTGCATGAGTGTAAACACTGTCAGAAGGGTTGCCAATGCTCAGACAGCACGAGCCCACGGGGTTTGGAGAGCAGGGATGGATTCGTTTGGAGTTGAAATAGAGTACACACACACACATAGATACACATACACGCACACACAATGCATCTAATTGGCAGAAGACATCTGCTACCATCCAGAAAACGCATGCGATAGTCCTCATCATTTTTTAGCCCCCTGGGCAGCCACGCCACACTTAACAATTTCCCCTCCTCGTAATAAGCCCAAATGTACAGCAAATTAATTTCCTGTCCGAAGCGTTTTATTTACAACTCATGTGAGCAGCACAAGAGCTAACAACCTTTGATTGTCGTGATCATCTCAAGGCAGTTATGGAACATTGTCTAGACCATAACTCAACAACCAATTTGCCTAGAATAAAGCAGGCCCATCTCTTTCTTGTATTGTTGTTCATAAAATTGAATATGGCCTCTCAAGCATATGAACTATAACAGTTTATGGTGTGTGTATAATTTAAGTTTTTGAACCAGTTTTCAATGAAGTGCACATTTGTCAGTAGTTTACTTTACACCTTATTTCAGAATATATTAGCTCTAGAACATGTTGGTTTAAATCAACAACCTTCACCTGGTCTAATTTAAATCAATAAATGTTTCCACAGGTTTTTATGTCAGTGTATGAGTGAGTAAACCCTTGTTTTGGGATTCTGACAATTAAAAGAACATGTGAAAGCCACATATTGTCTTCTTTCAGAGATTAAAAATTACATAATCACATGTACTGTATATTACGTAAACGTGTCCATTATAGCTGCTCATTAGCTATGATGACTCACAGTCACATTTAGTCTGCAGTTGATAGAAACAGCTTCTCTAAATAGAACATCGCTGAGGCAGCTGAGCTACCCATGCCCCACCATGTGCTCATGATTCACCGTTGACATTGTCATGGACCGATCTGATTGGCCAAACCCAAATTAGGTTCATGAATTCCCAGTTTTTTACAGCGCTACACATCCAGAGTGAACGCGTCAGGTTCTGCATCAGGAGAGCTGCTCTGGGTTTATTTGGAGGAACCGCTGAGGAGAAATAACTGCGAGGGAATGAGACGTCCCGTTGTCGACGGGACTCAGAAATAGGTGTAATAAGTCAGTATTTCATTACCCTGTTTCTTTTCTACTGATTTGGAACAAACTCACCCCTCCTATTATTGCTTTTTCACCAACACCTCGTCTCTGCCCTGTAGATGGAAGCAAAGTCACGCAGAGCAGAAGGGGAAAAAAAACCCCCGGCTCCATGTAAGTTTTTCCACACGATGAGTGGCACACTTGAAGCCCCCTCCGCTGCTAGACAGGTCCTTTAAACTCTCTTCAATCAAGTTTCCATAAAAGCAGAAAGTGACCTAGTTCTCCTTACAGCGGGTGGCGTTGCGTGAGCATCATTTTAAACTGACAGATATCGCAGTTTCAGATCCAATCGACCCAGACCCTGACAGGGAGAGCAGAAAATAGCCTCGGAGAGAGGAAAATGAGAAGGTGGGCTTTGGCATTGAGAAACTACAGATCTGATTAGCAAATGCAGTTTATGGGAAACCCTGAGGTCTGGAAAACTCAAATGAAATAAACGCAGATGGTTGACTCAGGCTTTCTGTGCAARTTTCTCCCTCCTGGCCCTTGATCTAACTGTGTACTTGGAGTTTTAAAGCCTTGGGTGAATGTGATACCGGCTCTTTCTGTTCTCTCAACTCCCCCCTTCTCTCTAATTAATGCTCAGCTTTGTGAACTCTGGATTAGATCAGGCCAGGGAAATCAATGACTGTCAGTACAGAAAAGAAGATGAGGAGAGAAATAGGCCTGCTGCCACATTTTAATCAGGCCAGGTGAGCATCTGCGATAATGGTAACCCTTCTACTAGCAAATGAGTGTGCTTCTATCGTGCTACATGTGTATGCAAAGGGTCCACACGGCTTTTAAGGGGAAGGTTTGTGGAAGAGTTTGAACCCTGAATTTCYCACAAGTCCGTCAGATCCTTTGAAGCACACTTGGCAAAAGGGTGACCTCAGCAAAAGCAGCAGCCGTGGGAATCAGAGTTTATGACTTCACCAACATGCTGAATCTGGATTCAGCAAACATGAGAAGAGAACACAGGACAGAAGTTTCCTTCTTTATCATCATAAAAATGTCACGTTTTAACTTTGCTATGCAGCTCCAGTCTTATTCTTAAATCATTGCAGTTGAAAATTATATCTTGGTTTTTAAATAAAAGCAACTCTTTTACTCTCAGTCATTGAGTTAGTTTCTGCTAGTTTGGAAACTACAAAAGAAAAAATAAATACATAAAAACATCACACAAAAAATAATCTCAAACGCAACAAACAGTTTAGTTTTTYAGACATTTGTGTTTGGAGTCTGGTGAAACACGGTGAAACTGAGTTGTACAAACGGGAGAACAGCCTGACTCAGAGAAAAATCTGATTTTTGCACTTCAGTAGATCAAAGCTGAAATTTCCAGACATTACCAATAAACACTTCAACTGTGTGATAGGAAAACAGACGTGTATCCACTGTTTATCTTTGTTTTTAAGTTTGGTTTATCTTAAATGTCAGATTGTCTGTTGGTAAAAATCCTCATTATGACARTTGACATCATGTGCTCAATATTTCTAACATTTTTATGTCATGTTAGCTTGATAAATGTGACATTTCCAGTTTTCAACAAAACGTCCCATCCAACATGCTGGATCAATATTACTGGTCTTTAAGCCCAGTGTGAGATGAATGATCAAGGACATCAATAAAGTGCAATACTCAGAGCTCCACTTTACTTAAAGATAAACGTACTGAACTTAAAGCATTATTTAATGACATTTTATTTAGTGATATGATTGGATGAAGATAGGAGGAAGCTTTCTGGTCTTTTTGAGGCTTGAAGAATAATTTATATTAATGTAAAAATGCAGCTTCTTTAACCATAAATAAATCTTGCACACTTTGAGCACATTGTCATGAGTCAACACTGAAATTGTTCAGATCCCCACATTATAAAAAAACATATTGGCTGTTATTATCCCAGATGCAGATTTTAAAAATAATCATTTACCATTAAAAATACAAAGGCAAGAAAAAAACACAACGATATACAAAAAATTTTGCTATCTTTAAAAAACTACTTCATTAATTTATTGACACAGATGTTCTATTAACTGGGTTTCACTGTGTGTGCATGTGATATAAGTTTTCAGAGGTTTATTTTTTTTAACCAAATGTCTTTCAGAAGTGTGGTAATTTGGACGCCGTTTGCTGACTGAATCAAATAATTTCAGACACGGTCAGATCCAAACAAAGTGCCAGGGTTGTTCTTTTTAGTTGTGACTTTACACATGAAAACAAATCCCTTCAAACAGAGAGAAAAAAAGTTCAACAGTGTTTGTAGTTCAACCATTTAGAAGTTCTCTTTTATTAACTTTTCATTAGTATTTGTTCTTGTGTGACTGGATGTTCTCTACTTCTTTTAACTTTTTATTCATCACCGCCGGCACACTTCCTACTGCGAGAAGAGACTCCTGAGAGGAGCATCCGCCTTTACTGCCTGGCTAAGTGGTGTCTTTCCATTTATTGTGTGATTTAATGCAAACCAATAAATGTAGCAAAGCCCTCCAGGACAACCCTGAGGCAGAACATTTTGCTGCGAAGACAGTAGTGCACTTTTACATCAAAGATTTACATTGATTTTTTTAGGCGCAGCAAAGGAAAACAGTGTATTTATACAAAGTTGTTTGGAGAAATGGATTTTTTTAGCATTTTAGTTCTGATTGGTGCAACTTACATGTGSTTATGATGTACACATTTACAGTTAAAAGCACTTTTTATGTAATTTCTCCAGCTGTGAGGTTAAGATTGACTTCCCTTCATCTACTTTCTTTAAAGCAAGTGAAAATAAATGCGCCGGACATTTGCTTGTGTGCTGTACACTAACTGSCCCAGTTGTTTTATTTATTTATTTATTTTTACTTTCTGCAGGACTGGGAAGGAGAGATTAGGATGCAGTGTGCATGTGAGATGTGGGAACTCTTGAGTCAACCGCAAGCTGCTGCAGCCCAAGGCCGAGGCGGGGGGAGCAAGAATGAAAAATGTGTGGAGAAAACAAGGAGCAACCATCTGAAAGAAGGAGATAGGATGGAATAAATTTCATCAGCGTATGAGTGTATCATGTTTTTTTTCTTGTTCAGTTGAAGAAAATGACCAAAAAAAAAACATAAAGTAAGAGATTTTACATTTTATTTTATAACTGCTGATCCAGTGAGAATAAACCTGCTTTTTAAAATCAGGGTTCTGGATGGTTTTATTGAAATAAATATTACAACAGATGATTAACCAGTGAGGTGAGGCTAATGAAGGCTTGCACAATCTAAGCTGAGCCCTTAGCATCTGTCGCAAGTTTAACCGTCTCTGACCAGCAAGGTGCTGGAAGGTGTGCCGAGCTGAGAAACACAAAGAAGAAGCAGTAACACAAACCCAATTAGCTTAGCATGTTTCAAATGGTACATTTTGCCTCATAAGTGTGCCTGAGAAAGGTGTAAACGAACAGTCAGAGCAGCAGCGGGTGGGTGTGAGCTGACAGAGTGCTATTTTTACTCCACACTGCTGAGAATTAAACACCTCTGCCCCTGTTCTGAAGCTAGAGATTTCAAAGTTWGGTTTGAAACAAAAAGTGTGATTTAACATAAAAAGACACATTTTTTTTGAATATTATCAAGAAACAAAGAGCAATCTGAGAACCAGTCAGTTTATATAGAAAATGCAGACAAACTTGAGACTACAGATTTCAGAGTGAGATAACGCCAACATTAAAAAAGTGTGCTTCATTGAGAGCAGAAGGTGAAAAAGCTCCCAAATATCTCTAAGTTTTAAATTTCTAAGGAACATTTCTGTCTGACTGCTGCTGATGATGAGCATTGTGCTTTTAAACAACCGTTGGGGCAGCCTTGATGACTTTATGTAAGCTTCAGAAAATTCAAGATTGGATCTGAAAATGATTTCCTCTCTAAATGTCAAGAGGAATAAATTGGTGCTGCTGTCTCCTTCAGACTGCTTTATAATGGTGCTTCATTATTGTGGCTTAGATTGGCAAAAAGAAAGAAATCAAGCCACCCCCCCCCCCCCAAACACACACAGTTTGTATCATTAAGTCTTATAGCACTAAAGTAGGTGATTAAAATGTTTGGTATATAAAAGGAATATTAGAGTTTTTTAAAGTTGGCAGAAATTGAAGCATAAAGTAAAATGAAGAGTGAAGGCAGAGGTGTGTGGCATTAGTTTCAAAACAAGGGGAAAAAAGGGAAAAAAACAACAAAGGAACATGAGATAAAAGGGTGTGAAAACTTGGTTGAGGATGATTATACAAAGCTCAGACTGGGTGAGAAAATTGAGGATGAGGTGTGGTGGGAAAGGTTCGCAGCTGCCTGGTGTGGTCAGCAGGCTCACAGAATAAAAGCAACATGACAACTTTCTTATTACTTCCTACCTCCTGCTCAAATGTGTCAGGCTGTTCATTTCCAAACATCCAACCTTCTTATCCACTTTTTTTATTGTCTCCAAAAGTTTCACCAATAAACCAAACTCAAACAGGACCAAACAACAAGTTGAGAAGACAGGTTTGCAGTTTTGCTTTTAATTAAAACAAACCAGAAATGTCTTTTCAAAAGTTTAAACTGCATTTGAAATACAATAAGCTATTTTCTGCCAACAAGAGTATCCTCAAAATCAGTTTCTGTGATACTAACAAGTTATTCTTCATATTAGCACGTTACCTGATTATTTTGTTAACTGTAGAATTGTGACAAATTGCAGAGTTCAGCTGCCTCTAAAACAACTCTCATCCTGATGGCATATTTCAACAACATTTTGTGCTGCATCAGAGAGCAACAGTCCTTGCGCCGTTCATCAGTTCAGTAATCCTGATGCAGCAGCAGATGAACCAGCTCTTCACCTGCTGTGGTTGAAGTGACCTCACAGATTGCAGCAGAATGCAGAACAAGGACTGCAGGCAATCCAAGGCAGTACATTTATAGGAGTCAAAATGTAGCAATGTGAAATGAAGCTAAAACCATTGCTGGTAGTGCTGACTGGTCATAAAATGAACATGAAATAAAATGTGCTAAAGTTAGTTAAAGCAGTGAACTTGGACTTGGAAAATGACTAAACCTGCAACAAAGTGCCACAAACAAAACATAGTCCATGACTAAGTAAGGTTTATTTATATACCTTTCATAGATATAAACCCACAAAGTACTTCACAATGAAGTCTGCTGTCTGCTTGCAACAGCGTGATGCTAATTACTTCAAACCTTTTTTATTTTTAAAGAACAAAAGCCTTGTGCCGACTTTAAATTTACATGTGTGTGATACAGGAGACCCTTTAAATGTGTTGCTAGGATTTTGAACTAAAGTCTCATCAGATCAGACTTAAACATAACTTTTAAGTTTGGTTGCATGATTCAGACTGATACTAATTTAATTTAATTTTAAGGTTTCTGAACTCTAAAAGTTTCATTTCATCACAATTAAAACAAATCAGTAATCAGTAAAATGTCTGGAGTTCAAGTTTAAGTTTAGTGTGCTTGCATGAATCAAGAAGTGAGCAAAATGTTGGCAATAATCCAGCACAACGCAGCACTGACTGCTTTAAAAGCACAGGTTTAATATAGGCCACATGTATTACTGGAGAGTATAAAATTGTTGGAGCATGTTAAATGCATGGTAAAAACCATTCCAGTAGAAGTTTTACTGCATACAGTTTGTAAGATCACTACRCTCAGATTTGTAATTTAGGTCACATATTAACCTCTAYGGACCTGCTCCCCTGAGCTGCATAAAGTTGGTGCAACGATTACAAGCAAAGGCTGTTCCTCTCCTCCAATACTTACCTGCACAAATGAGGTTACCTGTGTCTGCTCGGCTGTGTGGCTAAGCAGCATGTTCCAGGATCCATAACAGTACTGCAGCACATCCCAATGCATCCATTATTTTTATGATCTCTGAAAGTAAACTAATAAAAGCCTCATTTGGAGTATTAAAAAAATGAGTCACCTTATCTGCCTGCTGAATCAGCGCTGCCTTCATGGCCCATAACTCACCTCCTTTTGTGCATCTCGTGCCAAGCTGAAATCGATTCTGTGGTCAGCTGGGCCATGCAAGGATGACGGCTGACAAGAATATCGAGGTTGACGTACATTTTCTACTTGTCATTTGGAGATGAAAGGAAACGCATAAAGTTTATTGTCGTTCCACGAAAAAAAAAGGCACAATACTATCTGACCAAACCACCACTTGTATATAAAACAGACATCTGTGCTGTTTTTCTGGGCT
Source organism: Austrofundulus limnaeus (assembly GCF_001266775.1). Classification (NCBI taxonomy): domain Eukaryota; kingdom Metazoa; phylum Chordata; class Actinopteri; order Cyprinodontiformes; family Rivulidae; genus Austrofundulus; species Austrofundulus limnaeus. Next base: position 442,006 of record NW_013952558.1, on the reverse strand, counting down.
GTGCTTACATAAACAGCCTTCTGGGAGATTAGAAATGTTTTTTAACTCTTGAGTCCATTTATCCACCACCACATCCACTTCTTAAAAGCAAATCATAATGGATCAATTCTTATCGATTCATTTTCTCGATCCTATTTAATCAACATGAGGTGATTAATTAGGTTATCAGTCTCTTTACCATTGCCTAACTTTCTGACACTTTATTGTAARTGATTTTGAGCTGTTTAAATTGGTTCAATACTCCAATGAATGAAATGCTTGTTAATACTGTGTGTGACCCATCACATCAAAACGAGGATTAAGTCCAAAAGCGGAGAAATAGGCAGATATAGTGTTTTGACTRAAATGTTWACAAAAATTGCATTTTGTCAAAATATAATGAATAAATGCCTTATTAATGTATCATTTGAAAGAACTGTCTGAAATTTAATCATAAAACAAAATTCTGAAAAACTTTTTTGAGCAGTAGCAACAAAAAATAATTTTGAGGAAAAACACCTTAAAATTTTGAGATTTTCCCTTTGAGTTAGCAAAGTTTTTTCTTTTCAGCTGGGAAATCTCAATATTCAAATATAATTTGAAGTTTCCTCTTTATAAGGACATCAAAAATTCCTCATTAAAATGACATGAAATTAGGATTCAGACCAAATATTTATGTATTATTGTAACCAACAAGACAAATTGAGTCATATATATGGATTTAATTAAGATATCAAAAGGATCCAGGTATCAAAATGTAGCTTTTAAAGCCAAGAATCTGAAAATGTAATTAGGTCATTTTGACCAAATTTGACTTAATCCTCATTTCAATATRATGGGTCACATATATTATACATGGTATTAAAGGGGGGTTAGATCACAATAATGCCAAATAACAGCAACAGCAAAAATAATTTTACAGCCAAAAGTAATTAGTATTGCTAATAGCTGTTGGCTGCTAAATCGCTTGACCAAAGGGAACATCAGTGTGATGAGGCCAAGAAATAGTCACCTCATTCCCCTGGAGTCAGCGTGATGCGTCAGTCTGACATGTCCTCACACCTCCAGCTGACCGTCAATCAATTGGTGCTGCTGTTGTTTGAAGAGGACTCTGCTTTGATCAGCCGACTCTGATTTGTATGTGAATCCTCATTTATTCCATATGTGACCTCCTTTGAATCTGATTTAACTTCAAAGCTGGTGACTCTAACTGCGGTTGAGGTTTAGTGATGTGAGACAGCGGTGTAAAAATGACTCAAGAATGAACGTTGTCTCTTACAACGCTTTAAATGTAAATTTATCAACCTATAAGTGTTGTGGCTTGATCTTTATCTTGATCATCTTTAGTCAAGAAACTCAGTCAGATATGGAWTTTTTTTACTTGACAGTGACTCACAGCTACACACGTGTTTAGGATTTAGGAAATACTAATGTTTCTAGAGATTGTGACCCATAAACAGTGCCTAAAATAAGGGATGGGCAACATTTGGCCCGTGGATGACTTCTGTCTGGCCCACCAATTAGCAGCTCTAATCTAACCCATAATTTACACTAGATGTGGTTCCTGTCTGCTCCGCTGCAGTCCAACCTCTGCAGCAAATACACAACCAATACAATCATTAGATTAGATTCGATCTTTGCCAGAGCTACTCCAGAGTCTATCTACAAAGATCATGTCACACCAACAGGAAAAGGAATRAGCACTAACTAMGTATTTTTAAAATAGTTCACCAAAAGTAGACTAATTTTGTCTATTATTTTTACAGTGAAAGGAATATGTACAAAACAATGTTTTCTTCTCAGTGTAATGATAAATTAACACATTCTCACTCCCGACTCGTCACATATTGACACTTTTACAAGGTTCCCTCTGTGTCTTATTTTGACGCGTCAGGTACTCCCGTCGCATCCGTTTTTGATGCATCAGGCATTTCCGTGTTCCCTCGGTGTCCAGGTTTGACACATTGGGACACAAAATATAGGGGTCWTTGATTTGGGGTCCATGGTTAATATTAGGGATCAGGGTTCATGGTTAATTTTAAGTATTTGGGTCAGGGACAGGATGTCTAAGTTAATAAAAGGAATTTTAGGCTTTGGGACAGCAGTTTTTGTGCATTTTCTATACTTTCTGAAATTATGACAATGGATTCCGCCCCATCTCGTCAATGACTGATGCGAGGGGCCTACCCGACGCATCAAAATCAGACGCAGAGGGAACCTCGTAAAAGCGTCAATATGTGATGACCTGGGAGTGAGAATGGTTTGGCTTAAGCCTGGATACTCACTCCGACGCCGACGGGTCGACGCGCGGTCACGTGGTTGTTCGGCAGTCGTTTTCGCACAGACCTTTCATAGTCCCTGAGACACCCCGTGCTGAGCTTGGGAAACCCCCCTCCTGCTGAAYCATACGTCACTGCATGGAATTTCTCCCCGCAACAGCTGACAATGTAGAAAAAAAAGACTCGTCACTCACCCAATGTATTTATCCACAGCTGTCCTGGTTTAGCTCCACAGTTTTTATCAGTCAGATTCCTCCGTGCACAGCGTCTGTTTTATCTCCATTCATGAGTTTTTCACGGTATGACTATCTTTATAAAACTCTACTTCCTGGTGTCGGCTCTGGGAGCGAGTCGCCCACCCCCTATTTTTTACTGAGTGCAGCAGCGCTTTTAGCACAAACAAACAACGGTTTGACTATCTTATAAAACTCTGCTTTCTAGTCTGGGAGCGAGTCGTCCCCCCCACCCCCCGAGCGCAGCACAAACAAACATGCCCATGAACTTCAGTCAAATCACACATTACCATCGATAAGGGAGGGGGGTCGGAAGTTCTGCTGGCGGGTTGTGCCAAAAGGGGCTGTCGACATGACGCCGAGAAACCCGGTGATGTAATTTTCATCATTAAACTGCGACAACCCGTGCTGACGTCGGCAGTTCGCAGGGAGTATGTTTTCAGCTTCCATCAAGATGCTATGATCCTATGTTCTGTCTAAAAAGGCCTCTCATCCAAAGTCAGATGGTCTTTCTAATTAATTGAACTTGTAAACACTGTGAAAGATTTGATGCCAGTACCACGTGAGACAAGCAGACCCTAACAACATCTCTGGTAGTGACAATGAAATCTCCATTAAGGGTACATCAGTATTGCTCACTTTACAACCCTCACTTACAGCTCAGTCTAATGGCCATTAGACTCCAGTGTGGAACAGGCCCAGACAACTGCAGCTGCAGATGACAGTTTAATCAAATACTCCAAGTAGCTTTGGGGGGTATTATGCTTTTTTCCCCATTCAAATGTGTTCAGTTCACAACATAGAGGAGGTAATGCATGTTTGAATACTATCTTACAGATATCTGTACCTCTTTTAATATTTTTAAGCTAATTAGAAAAACTTAATACACTGGAGCTTTATATTTGAATATTCTGTTTTGTTTGTCATATCTTGACAGACGAATTTATCCCATCTGTAGCTTTACAGAAATATCGAATTGATCTGTTAAAAAAAGACAGAAGATCTGCTGGGACCTCCTTGTTACTAGCTTTGTCTACAGCACTTTTTTAAAAATTTAGTTGGTGGAAGAACTCTTTTGTTCTGTTTGTTTAAAGCAATACTTCACTGTGCAACATCTGAGCCCAAAACTTGACAGAATTTTTTTAAAGTTAAATAAAAAGCAGGAAAAACATGAAAACTGCGTGCTATTTGATCTCATGATTGGTCAAATCATCACAGTTTGCATTAAAAGCATGAAGCCTTTGGTTTGTTGATACCGGTAATTTGAAGCTCCAAAGCATTTGAACTGTTTGGGGAGTTGGCAGTGCACACACTAATATAACCATGTGTGGATAATAGGGGTTAATAGCCGCTTAAAGAAAGTCAAGTTTTCAGGGCGTATGTGTTTGTGTAAGTGAATTTGTGTGTATTTCTGTGTATTGTGTTTGCAGTTACAAAATATCAGTCACTTAGGACTTTGACATTCTGCTGATATGGTTGATTAATTGTCTTTGGAACCGATGAATGCTTAAAGGCAGAAAGTTGTTAAGATGGCACACGTGTGATAGGAAAACGGGACGAATAACCGTGACAAAGCTATTATAGCTACATAGCCTGTTTCTAACCTTGTTGTGCAGTCTTGTGACTTTAATTGAGGTCACACTGCTTGGCATTAAATACGATGAAGAACCAAGCCACACAGAGATGTAAAGATTTTCTTTATACAACTCGGACACCATTTCACATCTTCATATATTGAAGGTCTAAACCAATTGAAATATTAAACCTGCTTGCAACCACTTTGGTACATGAACAACCTGCCTAACTTTTAAATAAAATTTCTCTTCTGCAGAAAATGCAKGGGGTTTCACCTTTCATTTTTGTCTTGGGTTAAACTACTCAGCTGGTTCTGTGACCCATAACCACAAAGTTAATCACAGCAGCAGCCAATGTGTCTGTCATCAAGTCTGAACCACCAGGAGCTCAGGAATGGGCTGACTAAGAGTTTTTTTTAGTCCTATTTGGTCAAAGCATTTACTGAATACAGGACCTATTTGGTCAAAGCATTTACTGAATACAGGACTTATAAACTATATGATAGTATTATGTATTTAAATCATTTTTATCTATGCTTTACCATGATCACTTTCCATTTTCTGAAAGTATGTTTTCCCCCACCATACTGTGGTGTCAATTACAAAATGTCCTGATACATCTGTGTGAGAGAGAGAGAGAGAGAGAGAGAGAGAGAGAGAGAGAGAGAGAGAGGTGCTCCGTCCATCCAGCAGAGAGAGAGAGGCAG
>NW_013952558.1:432783-437216 GCF_001266775.1 Austrofundulus limnaeus | reverse complement strand
GAGAGAGAGAGAGAGAGAGAGAGAGAGAGAGAGAGAGAGAGAGAGAGAGAGAGAGAGAGAGAGAGAGAGAGATATGAGTAGTCCTTTGGATGGGTTCTTCTTTGTTGTAAACATTTCAAATCTCCAAGACACTTCTTCACTCTGAGGAGTTTTTCAGGTAAACTCAACCTTGTGTGCCTCCACATGGTGGACAAACTAGTTTAAAGGTGACAATCAAAACTGGTTGTTCACATGCAAAACAGGACCATACGGCTAACGATCAATCATAAGGGCCCTCATGGTTGCTTATTGTTCACAAAGAGCTGAGTCATGCTCACAGTAACTGCATTGTAAGAGGGGGACAACTGGGTGGAGTCCTCCTCCCCTGTTTAGCAATGAGCAGTTTCTCTTCACAAAAATGGCTTCACTTAAACCTCTCTCAAACAGGTTCTCTCTCATCTGTAGATGAGTGTATACTGAAGAGTCCAGGCCTGATGATGTTGAGCTTCTGTGCTGGGTCATTCTTTTGAACAGTGGCTGCTTTGTTTCCCAGTTGTATAACTGGTCACAGTCCTCCTGGCACTTACACAATGTTACTCTGTGTCGGGGGACTGGATCTTTGGGGTGAATCAGTCTTTGCCATGATGTGTTTTGGGGTTTGAAWGTCACTGGGATGTCATGTTTRGAGAATGAAAGTCCCAGTTTCTCTGAAACTCTAACAATATACAGACCACTGGTCTGGGTTTGGGGTCCTCCTTTTCACCCAGYGGCTGCAACACCTCAGACTGAAGAAGTCTCTTGGAGAATAGATGAAACGTTTTCGGTAAAGAACTTGTCCAGACGACCTACTCAACTGTTTTTTTGACAATTACAAAAACTTATTCAAAACATCCAAACAACAACAAAAGAAACAACCTTAATATATTAATTGACATCCAATGATTTTATCAGAAAAGTTTCAGGTCAAACATGTAAATCACATCAAGTTGAAAACAACAGGCCATGTCTTCAAACAGGCATCATGCAGTTTCATCAGTCACAACTTTTTCAGCCCTGACAGGCTTTTATCTGCTGCCACATCATGAATGTTAAACATCTTAGAGTTTGCTTTCATWCGCTTTCCTGCAACAAGCTATTCATATGAACAAAATGCACAACAAAAAACTTTTGAATATGGTTGAAATCTTGTGTAGACAAACAAAAGAGCGTGGGTGGCTGATGAACCAGTTGCAGCCCAGAACAGCCTGATGAAAACGCACCGGCGGACGACGGTTGTTCGCTGCTCTGGGCTATCCATCTGCTCTGCCGGAGTGAGAATATTGTTGTCCACAAAAGTGATGCAAGGGACGAGCCAAGGCTTGTGTGACAATGAGGAATGCCTTGGTGATTTATAGCAGATGATGTTTTTTTTCCTTCCTGCCGGCCAGGAACTACAAATAWAGCACACTTGATAGGGATGTTTCCTCCTTCCTTCTGCTACCTCCTGGCACATTTTTGCAGAGATAAAACCCTTTTTATGACAAATCTAAACTGACAGGAGCAGGAAGTGTTAAGTGCAAAACATTACACTGGAGAACTGTGATGAATGAAAACAGTTCTGATGAGAAGCTCTCTGAGAAGTGCAATAATTACTTAATTACATATAGAGCAGAGGTGCCCACAGTGGGGTCCGCGGGCCAAATTTTGCCCACCAAGCCATTTGATTTGGCTCACCAGCTGTCATCCTGGTTACTAGATTGTAATCTCCTGTCTTATGTAGAAACACTACATTTCCTCTTAGTCTTTTCAATCATTGGTCCAACTATACATACAAGGAGCTGTAGACAGATAGTCTTAACTCATGGTACTCAGTTTATCTTTGAATTATGTTAAGATTAAATATAAAATACAAGTAACTTCATGAGATATTTATATTAAATTTAAGTCCATATCTAGATTTGCACACCTTATAAAACCACATATACTCAAATTTTAAATTATGAAGTTTCATGATCCTTTGCTGCCTGAGCATACGTTGAATTTTCTCAGTGTTCATGGCTGAAAAATAATCAAACAAACAAAAGAATGTGGGCAACCGCACTGGCTGCTAGCTTAATGATAAAAAATACAACTTTACTTGAGAAGTATTTGCATTTCACTTATTATATTATTGCATTTGGCCCACCACCCTCAGTTTTATTTTAATTTTGGCCCTCTCAGGGAAAATGTTTGGGCACCACTGATACAGAGGTTCTTTAAYTCTTCAAACACAAAGGCTTCAGATTGGTGTATAAGCATCCTTAAGATTTTATTCCCTGACTACATTTTTTCTTCCATTTCCCTCAATTTGTCACCCAAAACTATGTTGCAGTATTTTTTTGCATTTATTTTATTTCTTTGTTTAATCTGTCATTATTAAAATCACAACAAAAAGAAGAAACATTTGTTATTTTCACTTAAGTATTCTCATAAATTTAAACTAAGAGTTTCAAAAGTTACAAAAAGTTTCCATGGGTCAAGTTTTTTCTTGTAAGARTTGCTATTTTTTTCTTGAAACTTTGTGAAATTCACATTTTCTTGCTTTCTGCTGGAAAACAACTACTTTGACAAGATATGCTCTTGTTTTTGTCTGCTCAAAGCTCCATGTCTAAGAGCATAAAATGTCTGGTGAAAGAAAAGCCCGTCTCAACAATACACAATGCACGCCAAGATACAAATACATACGCTCTGCTCTGGTAGTGATAAAAACACCCAGACATGCAAATGTAAAAACGCCTCTGACTCTGTGCACAACCGTGCACTGACACACATCCACAGACTCACTTGGGTGTTCACACTTACCGCCACGTGATTCAGCATGTGAGTTTGGGCGACGCCGGGGAAGAGAAATGCAAATGCTCATCTCTTCGTCAGTAACATGGCCTCCACGGAGAGATGAATGTGTGTGAAGGAAGGAAAAAATAGGGAGATAGTGGAGGAAAGAGGGAGATGGCGCTGATTTACTGTGTCCCCCCTTTGCACATTGCTGTGAAAGAACATGCTTGTCAGGCAGCAAAAATGAATGACACACTCTCAGGGGGACTCGATGTTGCCAATTGTCTTTACTTATTCTTCTCACATCTATTTTATTTTATTTATTTATTTCCCCCAACACAATGTGCAATCGCCTTACCCTCGAAGAGCTATACGGGTTTACTGCTTTTCTATGATTCTGTTTCTCTTTTTCTCCCTTTCCTCATCTCTCTGAGTCCCATGCTGCTTTTCTAGCGTTGTCAAGCTGCCAGTCATGGGAGAGCAGGATTTTTGGGAGCACATGCTGGCGAGACACTGTGACTGACCTGATTGCTGAAAAGAAGACTCGCGCGCTGGAGATGGAAAGGGAGATGAATGCTGACAATTATAGAAATTCTTGAGTTGCATTTAAATTCTGCTTTCCTTTTTACCCTACACAACAAAATTCTTATTTTAGGTTCTTTAGAATCATACAAAAAAAAAACATTCTAGACTAAAATCCTGCATGAGTAAAAATCTGCTTTTGCACGTTAGAATTAAACCAAAACATTACTGGTACATGTAGCAGGAATTAGGCTTAAGTGCACAAGTCTTAAAAATGATTGCAAACTAAACACTTGGTCATAATTCAGCTGTAATATAGCAGTATAGTACACAGTAGTTTTATGACTTGTTCTCCAACTTACTTTGTTTTCATTCTACTCAGAACCACCACAGTTTGTTTCCTCATTTCCACTCATTTCCTGACTCACGCAATCCCCCATTTATAATTTACGAGTAGTAATTTGCAAGGCTCTCACTCCTCTGGTTCTCTTTGAGCTAGTTGCTTCATTTCACAACAAAAGGAATAGAGAAATGCTCTGTAGCTGTGAAAAAAATTAGAAGACTGTGCACGGTTTCAGGCCAAACTCATCAGGGATACATTTGAGCCACAAAGATTAAATATTGCCCTGTCTCCAGGCGCTTACCTTTTAATAACCTGACATTTTTCTCCAGATTTGTCACTTTTTTATGTTCAAAGCTACAAGGGATGTATCATTTTCTTTTTTATTCTCTTCTGCAATTTAGCCTTTTTTTAATCAAAAAGAGTAGCAACAAATCTTTTTTATTGACCTGGTTGAAAATGCTTGATACATTGCAAATCAACATCAGTCTGCAATTTGATGCTAAATTTGACATTTCTACACTGCAAAAATAGTCTAAACGAGTCTTACAATCTTATATCCAGGCAAAAATGTTTTTTTTTTTCATCTTGTTTTGAGACTGATAGACTAAGCAGGAGCAGAATGTTTTAGATTGTTAGCTTAGAAATTGTTCTTACTTCAAGAAGTCTTACAAATGTGGTTATCTGCATTGGCAGATTATTTCACTTCATTCGAAAAAAATTGACTATAGCCATGTTTTAATCAAACTGTAATGTGAATTTTGAGCAAACAAACAAACAAACAAACAAACAAACAAAC
>NW_013952558.1:428091-430131 GCF_001266775.1 Austrofundulus limnaeus | reverse complement strand
TATATATATAACTTCTTTTAAGATGGCTAACTTTTGCAGTGTAAAACCCAGTGTGAACAAGTTATTGTTATGTTTAAAAGTTTTATAATGGGCATAACTTTTGTTAAATTCTAACTCCGCCAAACACACCAAGCACTCACTCCACATTCTTTATTTCCTTCTATACGTGCTGTTGGTGAGCACGTTTTCACGCTGTGTGAATGTTTATTTATGTTGCTTCTCTCAGCCAGGGTTTGTTACTTTAGTCGGCCTACCTACTCACCTGTGGTACCATACATCTCAGCTCCATAATCTGATTTGACTGCTTTCCTCCAGCCTCCGTTTCTGCCAACAGCCCTCAGTGTGATTTTGTTGTCTGGCACAAAGTAATGAAAACATATAAAGCTCTCATTACGTGCCAGTGGCTGTGAAACGAAGTGCTAGCAGACCTGTGCTCGCGCTCTCACACGTGAGGAGAAGCAAAAACAGATGGAGTGTATGCTTCCACGTACTTTGCCATCATAAACACGCAGCTGTGGACGCTTGCACACACAAGGCTGCGCCACAGCTTAAATTACCCAGCTGTCATCAGCCTCTGATTGATGGTTCCTTCTCTCATGGTTTCTATGATAAGCTCTTATTGGCTGTGTAATTTTTCTCTAGCCATGTTAGGATGGGCTGCGTGGCATATAACCAGCTCCACATATAGAATACAGCTGCTGTGCACTTGCAAATGATTTCTGTTTCACCAGTTCTGTGCTGYAGACAAATATATGTATTACTTAGACTTCTTGATAAACGACATTTTTCCCAGCCTTCCAGTCTCAGAATTTCTCTCATTTTGCACTGACACCTGGGAACTGACCAGTGTTGCACTTCTGCTCATTGTGCAGCACTATTTCAGCTGCTGGAGCCTAATAGACTTCTGTAACGGTACTTTAACTGCAGTCATTACTCAAACCGAAACTAGCTCTGAGTTCCTTTATCATGTCCATTCAATTCATTTTGCATGTCTGCTTTTTTAGAGTGCATCATTGTTAGTTCAGATTATTAACCTTCAAGAAGAAAACATAATTAGATATARAGACAGCCATTTAGAAAGAAGTTCATTATTTTGGTTCACTTGAGCCAAGTCCAGTAATTTCATCCCTATGTGGCCTTACCCTGTAATGTTACAAATGTGATTGCTTGGAAAGGGCTCACCATAGGACCCGAGGATAGGTGTGGTTGAAATTTAATCACACAGAAAAGAAGATGGAGCAAAGGAAGAAATTGGATTTATTGGAAAGAGATTAACAAGGCTGTGAGATTTCAAAGAATGGAGAGAAAGACAAAGGCTGTCAAGAATAAGCATGAAAGCTTTAACAAATTAAAAGGCAATAAGTTATCTAATTTTCTTTTAAACTGTAACCATGGTCAGACACAAAAGCAAGATTTCTTTGGGAGTTCTTTTAAAACTTTCTCCAAGTTGTTGAGGAAAAAAAGGGTCAKTTCTCCTTTGGCAACAATAACCTTGCACTGGAGTTTCTGAAAGCCTCAGGTCAGTTTCTTTCACGCCGAGCCATCTCATTTCAGTTGTATGCTCAGGATTTCTTCTGCGCTTGACTTTTACCACTTCATCATGTTGACTTTACAGTATGAAGTAATTCTTTTGATATGCTGCTTCACTCATCTCTGCTGGGCTTCACCTGGCAGACGGTCACTCATGATCCTGTTAGTTACTTAGATAAACTTGAAAATTCACTTTTCTCCTCAGAGGTGGCAAGCTGTCCCCAATACTGATGCTTCCACTTACCTACTTTATGACTTATTGAAATGCCACAGTCCAGTGTTTTTTTTTTTTTTACTATAAAACCTAAATCAGAGTTTAGTTGTCGAACTGTAATATTTTCTCTGGTGTGTTGAGGGATTGAAAGATGGTGGTTGGGAAAGTCTGAGGACTTAAAGCAGCTGATGATGGTTTTTTTTGATAAAGGAGCATAGATTTTACCATGTGAGCTAAATTACCATATTTATTCATGTATAAAACGAGAAATTTAACCCCAAAACTCATCCATAAAT
>NW_013952558.1:425854-428046 GCF_001266775.1 Austrofundulus limnaeus | reverse complement strand
ATTTTTTATGCTTTTTAAGCTCAAAAAATGATGATCATGCACATGAATAAATACAGTTGTTGGCCAAAGTAGAGATTTACAAAAACTGCTTGAATTTTTTTTATTTCAACCTTGATCACTGGGAATTCAGCATTTTTTAGCATACCTCAGCTGCAATTATTTACTATATAAATCATTTATGTAGAGCCATTCTTAGAAAAGTCACAATCTAATATAAATTACTTTGCAACAACTTTCAGTTTCATATAAATCAAAAGCTCTAATTGGAAATCTAATTTTTCGGCAATCCTTTAGTTTTTGACAAATTAAATAGTGACTTTAAAATATTTTATTGGCTTGTTCAAAGTCATTCCAACACACAGCTTCGTGTTGTTTTATTGACCAGGCTTGCTAACTCCTAAATCCAGTTGGTTTTATTGATTTACAACCTTACATTTTTAGATTTTGCTATTGCTTTGTGTCATATTGTGAGTCCCGGAATAATCTGATGCACTGCCCAAGGACAAAGCACAAACACGGGTTTAGAAAACTTGATTAATTTGGTAAAATCACTTACTTTAGTGTTCCATTTATTTAGATGTCCATAGTCCTTGTAATGTCCTGGCTAACTGTGCTCTACTGCATCCTGCCTCCATCAATGATCGTTGAGATACTTTTACAACTTTAATGGAATCTATTTGTGCCTAATTGAACTTATTGATTTTACTTATTGATTTAAGTTTGTATAAGCAGATTGTAACAAAGCACAGATCTAAGAAAACATATTAAACCAAACCACAGAAACATTTATCACTTTCAAAAGAAAAAAGAAAAAAGATGGTGCTTGCAACAAACTAACTGGACAAGGTTTTTAAGCCAAATTGAATAATTAAAAACATATGACCTTAGTCAGACAACTGACCTAAAGGCCTGGCTTTCCTTTAAATAAGATTCATTTGTGGAGAGTAGAGGACTAAACATCTGTACTGCACTCCATTAGCAAGACCTTGATGGYAGAGTGGTCAGACTAAAGCTAATTCTTTATTAAAATGCCACTCAAGATCCTGCTGAGAATTTTACAAAACAAAACCCCTTTTTAATGACTCTCATAAAATGACTGTCAAAATCATCCAGCTCACTGTTCGGAGCTCCTAATAAAAAAAAAAGGGCAGGAAAAAAGCAGTCCCTAAAAGACCCATTTGTCATGGCARCATCATCTGTGGGGGTTCTTTCTGCAGCAGACTGGAAGACCAGATCATTTTAATGCTCGCTCATTAAGAAGAGACACATACATATCAACAACAGAGTATTTAATGACAAGGTATATTAGAAACCTACATAACAAAGATGTCATTAAAACTGAATATTTATTGGGCAACTTTCTTTGCGTTGCTGAACTTCAAAGCATCCACCCCATTTAAAAACTGTAGCTGCTGACCAAAGACCTCACTTTATCTGTTTCTGCTCCATCTCTTTCTTCTTTATTCCCACATGGATGCTCCAGCAGCTGATGGCTTTACAGCATTTTGTAGTTTCTGCTGTGCAACATACACTGCATATCTGAAACTGTGGGAGTGGACATGCTCCATTAAATGGAAAGTCAAAGAAAAAATCCACTTTCCCTGCTGACCGTGAAGTAAAATGTGGTGTACAAATTACAAGGCTTAAAAAAAAACGCAACTGATTTTTTTTTGTGTAGTTGTGGACAGAGACATAAATAATTTCACACTATTGTAACAAATGTTGCACAGAGCCTTGAGAGACTGAAATAGGGACACTGAAATCCATTTCTCACTTTTTTTTGGTAAATGTTAGAATCCAGGACAGGATCTGTAAAATCTAACAAGATGGCAGAGAACACGTCTAATAAAGTTACCAGTGATTAACATATTAATGTTACTTTTTGTGTCTGTTTCTGTCTATTCAACCTTGTAGATGCTCATTTATTTTTGCACTAGATGATGCCTTCATTGCTAAATGCTTTATAATGACACTGACAGAGTAATTTTAATCTTGGAAAATATATTTTGTAACCCATTAATTCTGAACTTTTTGCATAATTTAAAAAAAAATAAACTGAAGTTTTATTGATGTTTAAAGTTATACTGTTACTTTTTTATTACTTTTTTAGGGGAGATGACTGATTAATTGTATAAATGTGTTTTTATGTGTTTTAATGTTGTGCTTGATGGACATTCTATTCTATTCTATTC
>NW_013952558.1:423442-425844 GCF_001266775.1 Austrofundulus limnaeus | reverse complement strand
ATTCTATTCTATTCTATTCTATTCTATTCTATTCTATTCTATTCTATTCTATTCTATTCTATTCTAAATATCTCATTCTAGACAAATAATGTCATTAAGACCTTTAGTTTGAACCTTCAAAAGTTCTTCATTTATTAAATATCAATAATTATCAAATATTGGTTTGATTTGGACATAATGACATGAAGAAAGATAGATTTTAAAGTGAAATGTGGATTTGATTAYAAGCAGACAGCAGGAATTTGTTCAAACATTGTGTGAAATGGCTGATTGCTGATTCACGGTTCGCTTCCAGGTGCTTCTTAAAATGTTCCTCCCGTAAGCACAGACTTCTCGGTGACTCCTTGTTACTTTTCAAACTCTTGGTAATTCACGTCAAACTTGCGAGAACTGGAATCTCCACATAACTGTCAGTTCATCGCTGTGATCAGCCTCCCCACTTCTGGGTGGCCCTCAGGGTCCTTTTAAAGGTTGCAATAAAACTTTATGTTGTTTCTCCCTCCTGCACTTCCTCTGTCTGTCTCTTACTCTCTCCTTCTGTTCTTTCCTGCCACTGCTTTTTTCACTCACTTTTGATCAGGAGGCATATGCACTTGCTGAACCCCTCAGGCAAAATTATTTAACCTTTGATAGCACTGGTATAATTTTCCTCTCTGTCTTTCTTGTCTTTGCCTCCCAGTTCCCTTCTCTCACTGTGTCCCTGAGGATGGGACTGAAACCACTGGTCAAAATAATTAACTTTTTTTTCTCTCAGTTCTCGTGTCTTGTTCTTCCAGGGTTTTATCACTTAAATTTGATTCTTTGGTTAATTTTCTTCTCTCGTCTCACAGTTTCTCGCTTTCTTTTGAACTTCTCCTCGGTGGACTTCATTTCCCACAGGATGTCTTTTTATCCTCCTGTTGTAACATCCACCCCTCTTTTCTCATTCATTGGCAGGCATCCCTGCCTCTGACTTTCTTCTCTTCTCTTTAAAAACACATTCTTTCTTTTTTTTACATCTTTCAGCAATCCTTGTCCCCACATAGATTATATACGCTTTGTGTTTGTGTGTGTTTGTACGACTGGCAACTCCCAGTTCTCTGCTCCTTCAACAAAAAAGTCATTACTTTCACGATGTTCATGGACTTGAAAGTAATAGTAACACAAGTGATTTTCTGGTTCTTGACATGCTTTTACTTTAAATTCTAAAACTACTGAACCGATAGTCCAGTACAGCACCACAGTGACATTTGCTGATTGATTTATTTGAAATTAAAATTCAGTGACACTACGAACAAAAGCAAACATACATTAATCATCTTTCAAAAAGTTTTATGTCCAAACAACTTTATTACAAGCAAGCTAAATAAAACTTTACCAAGTGCATAATTAAAGCTAAATTGGAAAATGTGTTTTCTGTGTTCTGGGTGAACTCATTCCTTAACGACATACATTCACAAATGAGACTTTGCCAAACATTAAGACTCAGGAGCAAACATCTCTGACTCAGACACTTTTCWTCACTCAGACAGGGAGATTTGTGATCGTTAGAAGCCAAAAGGTTAATGTTGTAAAATGATTAAAATCAGACAATGTTTTAGTCACACAGTCGGGGCTAATTTATTGACAAATTATTCTGAAAACCAGCAGTCATTCATAAGCAAACCTCACAAAACACATCTGAGTAACGTCACTGTCAAGTCACACGGACAGGACTCTGGATGATGCAGATGTTGACAAGTCATTTACAACATGTGACTTCTGAATGAACYACAACAACAAGACTGCTGATTGTAAAAATTATGGGCTTGGTAAGATGCTGTAATTAATTTCTCCTGCCACAACCAGTTGTGCCCCCCTACTGATGATGTCTAATTGGTGATGGGTCATGTCTGTTCTCACATCTACAAAACAAAAAAAAGAACAAACAAAAAAAATCTGACAACTTGCAAACCTGAAACTATTAAATGGTTTACACCAAGCTAATGATCTCCTGCCTTTTATTGTCACATGTGACTTTTATTTATTTAAGCTAACCTATACTAAGACTTAACTGGACACCACATAGCGGTAACATAATGACCCCCACACACACAAATGCACCAGAACTCAGAAGTCTTTATTCCTGATAAATGTCATGCTACTAGGTGCATCCTAAAATTGTAGTGGTTTGGGTGGGGGTCTTTTTTTGGGGGGGCATTGATTGAGCTGATGGATAGCCCCTCATCAGAGCTGAACAATCAAAGAAATCTGAAGCTCCTATGTTCAATAGTTTTTGAGCAATAACCATTTTTGTATGTCCAGATACCCCTTTTTCAGATTAATTGGGAGTCTGGGGGGTGTGGGGCACTGACAGGTGGGACTGATGGATAGAGCTTCATCAGAGCTAAACAAAAAAGAAATCTGAAGCTCCTATGTTGAAC
>NW_013952558.1:416631-419282 GCF_001266775.1 Austrofundulus limnaeus | reverse complement strand
AAGAAAACTTTACTTGGTAAGATTCTTGAAATAAGAAAAAACTAAGTCAAATCAAGTATTTTAAGAATCTTTCCAAGTAAAATTTTCTTACTCCACTGGCAGATTTTTTCACTTAATTTGAGTCAAATTTTCAGAATAACAAGACAAATAATCTTACACATTCTGAAAGCAAGATTATTCTTACACAATCAGTTCTTGTTTAGTAAATCAGTCTCAAAACAAGATCAAAAAGACTTTCTGGCTGGAYATAAGATTTTAAAACTTGGTTAGGTGGACAGTTTTTACAGTGCATATGACCTTACAAGGGAAAAGAATCTTCTCAGGTTCAAAGAACCAATGAATATAAATTAAGCTTCTTCTAAAAATGACTTGGCTTTGGATTAAAGATTACAGCCCTCTGTAATTGTGATTATGCATGCATCCGCCTCATTGAACACATGAAAGATATCAATCGATGGTTAGGATCAGCACTTTTTTTTTTAGCATTTTACGGGTCAAAAGCCTGTCCTCTTTTGCTCTTTAGGCAAGTTTGCATACTGTTKTACAAACTGTTCAAATCCAAATCACCATCTCTTTGACACTGCATTCTTGTTTAAACATATAWCACCTGTGTTGCTTTGCATTTCTGCTCTGGCACTCTCTATTTTAATAACTAATACCTTTTTTCTTTCTGTGAATTGTGTGCTTGTCTGGATTAACACCAGTCTTTGTCAGTCAGCCAGCAGGACTTTAAAAGGTGCTGATCAGCAGGACCTGTGATGGGTTAAATACCCCATGTCTTAATGCTTTGATCTCACTGCTGACAAAGTGAGAGATGGCTGTGTGAGGGGGAGGTCGACATCGTGGGAGATGAAGGCAGAAAGGGTGGAGGTGGTAGATTTGGATGCTAATGAGAGGGAAAGATGTGAGAAGAGACAACGCTTGAAGTAGGGGGAATGGGCAGAAAGTGCAGCGCTGCGGGTAGAAAGATGAGCGYGGGGATGGATGAGTGATGACACATTAAAGGTTCACTTTGATTRAAGCCAAAACAAACAAACAAAATTTGCCAGGACATGAAAGTTTTAGTTATCCATTTGCTTAGCTTCTTATTATTTAAGGACAGCACAAGAAATGTAATTWAAAGCGATAAAAAGAACCAAGGAGGCAGCAGATGTTTTGGAGCACACAGATCACAACATTATCAAGATTGCAAGAAGATACCGAAGTCACTAAGACACACTTTATCAGCAAAGTTTGACAGTGTAATATATCTGATGCTGTTTGGAAGAGAAAAAAAGTTTCTATAAAAATGCTGAAATGATATAAAGACTCAAACAGAGGGCATGTTGGGATCTGCTGAGCACRTGATCAACCTTTTTGCCATATTTGCAATTTTATTTTATAGAAGCAGGTTTTGTTCTGGGGCTATCGAGTAGGGCTGCACAATACCGCAAATTTATCGTCATCRCTATATCAGCGTGCGCAATATTCATATAGCAAAGGATGGTTTGGAGTGCAATAATTGTTGACTGATGTATTTCAAGATTTTAGAAGTTGTTTTTTTTCATGCTAATGCAATATTTAGCCAGGACAGAATCTCAGGGCAGCAAAAGCTCACACCAGGCACAAATGACCTTGCCAAAAATGCTAAAGTTCACATAAAGTAGGAAGTGAGGATTAAAAAGGGAGGAAAAAAATGACATATCACATTAGCAATGTTTACATGTGCAAAATTCTTTGATTGGATTGAAATGTAGTCTGATTAAATAATCCGAATGTATTGTTTGCATGGGCACAATCCGATCATGATGAGTGTTAACATGCACCAGGTTTTATTAAGAACAGAAGGACTGACATGCACAGAGACGTCCATTTTCCCTAAAAAAGCAGAAGTTCAACTTCCATGCTGAACATAAACAGTTTATGCTGAGCACCCTGGACCTGAGACAGGTTTTAATAATGGTAGAGACATTACTGCACTCCCTGGTTGAGCTACAGGTGATGCGCTGATTTTATTTTTTTATATWTTTTTTGGAGCGAAGCATTGCAGGCCGTTTGTCTTCCTGCTTTATTGAATGAGAAAACGGAAGGAAAACTATAGCACTCTACCTCCCTCTTCAAAAGTACAGAACCTGATGGATGCAAGTCAGAAGACATGCGCAGTCAGGTCAGTTTTCCACAATCAGAATAAGATGATCAGATTAAATGTTTACATACACGCCTATCTGATTATCATTTGGCATAAATCACCCCTCTCATTCWGATTACAAATTAATTAGGATCGGGCAAATGATGGATGGATGGATAGATGGATGTTTGCTTGACTGTCCAGGAAAGCATAGAGTGCGGTAAGTAGGTGAAGAAGATAGTCCAGACAGGATAGAGTGGATGGAGAAAAGTTTCAGGAGTGGGTTGTGACAAAACTTTGGCAGCAAAGGTCAATAAAGAGCACAACCTACGTTGTAAGGTTTGGAGACAGTGACACTGACAAAAAGATGAGACACAAGTGAAAGTGGAGGAACTGAATATGTTCAGCTTTTCCATGGGAGGATCAAGAATAGATACTATTAGGAATGAGACGTAGATATTTACCTTAGTTTATATCAAGTTGAAAAACATCCATTAAAAAAATTAAAAACTAAATAATTTCAGTAAATTACACTTTATTACTT
>NW_013952558.1:412546-416094 GCF_001266775.1 Austrofundulus limnaeus | reverse complement strand
GTGTGTGTGTGTGTGTGTGTGTGTGTGTGTGTGTGTGTGTGTGTGTAGGTGTGTCTGCAAATAGAACTGAAGCAGTGTGTCATATGGAGAAAATATGTGTTTGTTAGTGTTTAAATTTCACCCATGGGGGTTTCATTCTATCTGTGAGGCTACTTTCATCCACAAGCGTCTTATTTGGCGCAGAAAGGATTTTCCAGTTGACTGCACTTTTAGTAATTTTCATGGCAGCCACATCCGAAAGAACAGACAAGTTGTCTGGTGTTTGCTCGGGAGATCAGAGTGCGTCAGAGAAGACATCAGATGTCAAGGGATGATTTGCTTTTAAAAAAGTTTCTATAATCATTTAAGTCATTTTTTTATTCTGTTGCAAAAATCAATTGTTGGCAAACTTGACAGTGTTTCTGTTTGAACTGTCAGTCGGCTACCAGGTGAAAAGTGGGAAAAAAAGAAAGAAAATCCAATTCTTTTCATAAATAAACATAAGGTGATCTGGCAAAGTTAGTGAGCAATAAAACATGTCACTATGCTATTCCTTATAACAGAAAATAAAGTTTAATTCTGACTCAGAAGACACCAGTGTCGTCGGATCAGAGCACCGACTTTTTCTTTATTTCTTCAGTATAATGGAAACCCCTTGTTAAGGCTATTTCTATTCATCTTCATTCCCATGGTCCCATTTCTGTATCAACCGTTAACCAAAGTATACCTGAGGGGTAAGAGTGGCTTTAGCAGTAAAGCCAGTTATTCTCGGTACGTTTGTTGACAAAATCTAAAACTCCTTTGAGGTATGAAGGCTGAAGTTCCTTATATCTTAACCTTTTCTTGAAGATGGAAAAAAAAATCCCAGCTATATCCTGGTTTCAACAGAGTTGTCAAGAGGCCTGTATTAACCGTTCTTGTCCCTGCAGTTACAGGCTGAGACAAACTTTCAACAGGAAAGGTTCATTATTTTCCCTGTGAAGCAAATAATCTCATCTGATACTTTTCAGTACATTTGCACATTTGATTTGAGCTGTTAGGCTAAACAGTATTTACCAATAAAAGTTCTGTAACCAGTTCAGATTGGAAAGCCAAGTCATGAAAAGACTTGCTTGTTCTCACATTATTCCTTGCATGTTGATGAAAGTCAAGACTTTGGTAGGCCTTATGTGTCCTTAGGCCTGGCACAATAAAAAATTAAGCTGGATGTTAAATTGTCTGAAAAATATTGTGATAAACAATAATAATGTTTAGAGATCATTTTAAACCAATATATTATCCCCCACCCATGTGTGCTTACAAAAGTTTACTGAAATCCGTTGTGGCTCCTCCCCCAGTTTACCCACTAGGACACTGATGGGTCTTGGGGAGGAGATGATGTCTCCCTCTTGGTTTGGAGGAGATGGGCCGGACTTACAGCCACCTGGGGGTGACTGGTGCGGCTGATTCTGACGTGTCCCCTCCAGGAGTCATCAGGTGGGAGCCTTGAGCTCGGCCTCCAGCAACCTTCCTTCCAGTGGTCGCTCCCTTCRTGAACTCCGGCCTCTGGGTCAGCGTAGTAGCTCAGGACACCTCCATCTGCCGGTCACTACTGTTTCTCTGGTAGCTGCTCCCTCATAGGATGTGCACTTCTTATTGTGGCCGAGAAGACATTTGGTGACCTGGACAGTAGGTCTCAAGGGAACTGTTAAAGGGGAGTTATCCTATCTCCCCAGGTTAATAACCATTAAAAATGAACTTATTAGTGATCCATGACCTCATTTTATTACCTCTTGGCTTCAAAGTAACCATACTCTTTAATATGTTATTACCTTGTTGCTTTTTAGTAATAAGACTCTCATGTAATCAGAGAAAAACCCAGGACAACTTAAAAAATCAATGTCCAGTCATGCATTTGTCTTTATGAAGCTGTAAGCAGTTTAATAGGAATTTGCAAGAAAAGCCACATTTGGTTATACAGATTAAGAATATTGATTAATAATTGATGGTGATAAAAATAAAATGCTCTAATGTGCTGACCTATCTTTCTAATTAGGTGGTGTGGCATTTTCTGTTAATTTGGAGACRGCAGGACAGGTTAGAGCAGTCGGCTTTACCCCCATGAGATGCATCAGATTGTTGCCTGAAAAGAACTTCTCAGAGTTGGGCTGGGTTCAATTTGGTCTTCGGTCCTTAGACTCGCCGGAGAGGAATCTGTCAGCTTGCCCCAGATGAGATGATCTTCGGATTTGCTTGCTCCTCTGCTCTCGATGTCCTGCTTCTTGCTGCTTCTTCTCCAGTYGATGGCCACGAAGATGCTTACTGTTGGATTGCTTCTCTTTTTATACTCTCTTCTGGGCTTGCTCGCCCGTCCTTCCTCTCTGTGGAAAGGTGGGGACTTCCCACTATGTGTTTTTCTGTACTTTCCAGAATGAGGTAATTCTGCTGACTTACTGCTAGGGACTGCTAGGGACTTTTCCTGTGATGAGTTAAAGCCCACACATCTGTTTTCCATTATCACAAGAATGCACCCTGCACTTCACCGTCCAAAACATACAGCACACACTCAACCTTCCTTCATCTTAAGACACACTTGATTCTTTCTTTCCTATATCACCATTTTACATTTGAAAACACAATAATCATCATGGTACATTAGTTAATCACACACATTGCAATTAAGCATAATCATTACTTAGGTTACATATGTATTCTTTGCCAGCATTAAAATTGATTGACTTAAATAATTATTCTTGCTCCCTTTGTCACCTCATTTTCTTCTCTTCTCAGCCTTCACCTCGATTCTTCCTGTGGCCTCTTTTCYTGTCATGCTTCCTCCTCTGCTGGGGGTCAAGCGGAGGCTCTGCGGGTCTGATTCCAATTCTAGTGATGACTGGAGTGGTCGGGTCTCTTGACATTACAAAGTTCACGTACATATGTTAAAAAGAAAGTTATGAACTGACCTGGAAAACAACAGCTGCTGAAGCTGTAAACTCGCGTCCCACCTTCTCTATCCAAGCCGGCACAGTTTATTCTGTGTCTTTCTCTGCCTTCATAAAATACCTACAATCACCCTCACACAGCTTATGAAATTTATGGAGGTTTGCGCAATTTGTGTAAAGTTACAGACAAAGCGGGAGCAGAGTTTGTGAAAACAACAGATCCTGAAGCTGTAACGCCGCTACTCTATTTAAGCYGGCACAATTTATTCTTTACGTGCCTTCCACTGGCTTCATAAAATAACTGCGGTCACCAACACAACACTTACAAAGTTTACAAAATTTACATAGTGTAAGGAAAAAGAAAAAACAAACAACTCTGGGCAAATCCAAGGTTGTTTGTGGTGTCCTGAGGGCATCCTGAGGCGTTGCCGGCTGAAAGAAACCTCCTCTATGTCATAGTCTGTATTCATTCTCCTTGGTTTTCCTAGTGTTTTCTATGTTCCCCAGTGTGTCTCTGCCCAGCTGCTCCGTATTAGTCTGATTGTCACCCTTGTTTTTCTCCTCAGGTGTTTTCTGTTTAGTCATTAGTTGTCAGTGTATTTAAGCCCTGTCCTGTCTCAGTCTTGTGTCGGATCATTGTTGTGTTGT